>NW_027104312.1:231029-234902 GCF_902728285.1 Clytia hemisphaerica | reverse complement strand
TCTTCCTTTTCTTTTTTATAAATTTCTACTTTTATAAAAGCTAAAAATTAAGAAATATGATTAAATACAGAAGCTTGTCTGAATTTAGAATTGTTCCAGCATGTCTCTCAGTTTTTAACTCTTCTCAAAAGAGCTCATTGAGCTGAGGGTTTCAGCCATTGAAAAAATATACTGATTGGCAGATGACCTGCAGCAAACTCTGCAATCTTTTTCTCAGAGAAACCTTTTCAGATGGTACGTTAATAATCAATCCAGTCGCCAAGTCACACCACAGGAATGTAAATAGATGTAAAACAACTTTTTTGATTACTCAAAGTTCAACGATCACTTCTATTGAAAATTCTATTGTATTGTAAAAACGTTGATTAGGTCATTAAATGAAAGTCCAGAAAATACGTGCTCGCCAAACAAATCAGACAGTTTCTACATGATTTGACGATAAAAAAATGACAATTAGTTTTTCCTTTTTCGCAGATTACTAGTTCAATTTTTAAGAATAAGGAGCACATTCTTTACCAATGTATACATGGTATAGCTAAAGAAAAAGATGAAGTTATATATAATTGTCTAGAGCTCTAGCTTTCCATATAATGGTGCTGTCATGATGCGGTTACCGCCAACTTCTCTAACTTGGGATTATCTGACAAAACATGGGACGGCAATTCAGCCACAATTTCACCGAACCTCCAAAGTCATTTGATTTGAGTTATTGAACAACTTTCTTTTTATTACGAAAACTAAACAAGTGAGAACAAGTCATTAAAACTAAAAGTCAGCACTCTGTGGTTGTGACATAGGTTTTGTAATCGATTTTCAGTTTCTTGTTTCTACGTCATTTTTTAAACCTCTTAGGTCCTCTTAGTAGGAGAACGTGTCACTCAATAAGGAATTTTATAACACTTCATGGCAGATTAAAAAGACAATTAGAAAACGAAAGTTTCTTTGCTTTTCATTTTCGCATTTATGGGGAAGAATGAAATTTTCAGAAGATGCTTTATTCAATATGAGAACTCCCATTTCCATAAAATTGCAATTCCCCATGTTTGCGAAATGATTGCTATGGGTAATTCCTTTGTTCTTTTGCTATTTTCTTTTGCTCTTTGTGACGTAAAGACGCTTTGCAAATTGAAGTACTTTACTAACTGGTTATTGTGACATGTTATGACAGAAAGTATTTATTCTGAGTAAACGATTCTGACAATTAACAAAATTGATGATGATTTTTTTTCGGTCAGGCAAATGTCTCGTATTGGGGGTTCTACAGTTAGGGAAACCATCCAGGATCCTGCCATTCTATCAGCCAGCAAAAACTGAATGACACTTGTAAACTTAAGTTTCTTACCATTTTCCATCGAAAACAATTGAAAACATTACTACTTCCCAAAGCCGGAGATCAAAGCAAATGATCTTTCTTGATCATTTCGATTAGTTTTTATTTGACGTCAATTAGATAAGACGCTTTTGCAACGCTCTTCGGAAAAATGGCTGAAAACAAACAAAAACATCAAAATTCATGAAAATAACATCAAAATGGATAAAGATCAGCCTTTCGAAGCAGCCTCACCACCTCAAGCTTGCACGCCTTCAAGATGTACCAATGACGAAGACCTGGATCGCTTGGAATGCAAAAAATGTAAAAGATCAGTTCATTATGAGTGCACACAGCTACCTTTGTATCAACTACAAATATTCGTGACATCCTATAATGATCATTACTTATGTTCAAACTGCGTCCGAATAACGAAGAACCTAAGAAATAAAGTGGGGAAAAACACTCAACATATGATGCAAAATGAACTTAAAAAGAAAGACGACGTCATACAAAAACTGAACAACGAGGTCAACACCAACACCAAAACCCGTGATTCCATCAAAAATGATCTCAAAATTTTTCTGGCAGGAAAACTACAAGAAATGGAAGAAAAGACAAGAACCATGATAAAGGAAGAAATCAAGCACACAACAGAAATAATGACGGAGACATCAAAGAAAACATACGCCGAAATTACAAAGAAGCACAAAGAAGACTTAAGATCTGCCGAACAACAAAAACGGAAGGAAGAAAGTGAAAAGAAAGACATAGACTCTAGAAAACTGAATATCATCGTTCACGGGTTTCTCGAAATATTCAGGCCCAGATAAGGAAAAAGAGAAATGGGGAAAAATTGACCATATTTCGGTTCCAAAAACTCCTGGAGGACTCAATGTCCCAGAAATAAATGTTACTCACCACAGATTAGGAAACAGAAAAACAAAAAACGGCCGTCCTCTTAAAGTCACCCTACAAAGTCAGCATGACAAAGATCTTATCATGAAGAATTTACACATGCTGTTCAGGTAAGTATCACAGAAGATTTCACAATCAACGAACGGAAAAAGATAAAGGAGATGCACGAACAAGCAAAGAAACTTAACAAAGACTATAACAATAAAGACTTCAACTGGCGCGTTAGAGGAAGCCCAAGAACAAAACTACGAATCGTTAAAAAATTACAAAACCAAACAAAAATATCTTCAAATTATAAACCAAAATACTCTACAGAAGAAATCGTCAGCGATTGGGCATCAACAGATGGTTGATATTATCATTTTGTAAAATAGGCAGTCGAACTCTATTAGCTTTAAAGCTAGTACATTTTTGTACACTTTTTTTCGACTTTAAAGAATATACACATTAACATTCCACATTAACATCTCAGGTGGGTAAGGAAAATTCCAAAATATTTTGCGTGACGCGCACCGCTTCCCATTGTTCTTAACTTTTTATATAGCTCAAAAGAAGCGTTTAAGGAGAGGATTTCGGAAAGTGGCTGGCCGAAAATTCAAATTAAGCCATCTCAAGATATTGCTAAAAATGTTTACGTTAGGAATAGTCGACAACACGTCAAAAGCAAGTTAAATGACGTCATAATTTAAAAACAGCGATAACTTCGATTACATACTACAATTTACACTAAATTTTGACTGGAGACGTTGATTGTTAATTCTGGAAAATTGATGAAAAAAATTTGAAATTTTTTGATGACGTCATCATTATTTTGACGTATTTTATTTTTCCGACATAATGACGTCATCTAAAGTTTGAAAATTTTCTCTACAAATATTTTAAAATCGTTAATCTACGTCTCCAGTCAAAATTTGGTGTTTTTTGGCAATAATCGAAGTTATCGCTGTTTTTAAATATGACGTCATTTAACTTGTCTTTTTGACGTGTTTTTTTTCGACGTATTTCCAACGTAAAAATAGTTTTTGGGCCGATATCTGAGATTGACTTAATTTAAATTTTCGGCCCCAGCACTTCGAATCCTCTCCTAATACGCTTCTTTTGAGCTATATACGAAGTTAAGGAACAATGGGGAAGCGGTGCGCGTCACGCAAAATATGTTGGAACTTGCCTTAACTCACCTGAGATGCGGGCCCCTTTTGGATCTATTGTTAAACTCATTTAAATGGTGGACAGAGTTGCGGAACACGAAGGTGCCCACTGCTTCGAGGTGGTAACGCCCAAAACGCCTAATATGACCAGCCAACAGAAGGCGAGTTGTTGCCGCAAGAGTTAGTCATGCACTCCACCGTAGCGAAAGCGCAAACGACATTTCACAATTATAGAAATCTTATGTGTTCAATTCTATTTGACTTTGAGAGCTTCATGGAAGATGAAGAAGTAGAAAGATGAAAAATGTGCTGTTAATTTTTTTTTTACTAGGTGTGTTCTATCATTGTCGAAAGTTGAAGAAATTTCTCCGCGCATAATTTTTTTACAGCCAATTTTTAGGCACAGTCTGCTTATACTTACTATGTTTACTATATCATCTAGGCAAAAAACGGTAAAAAAAGACACAAACACAATTTTTTTATGAGCGTGGTTATGAT
>NW_027104312.1:0-230770 GCF_902728285.1 Clytia hemisphaerica | reverse complement strand
ATCTGCCGAACAACAAAAACGGAAGGAAGAAAGTGAAAAGAAAGACATAGACTCTAGAAAACTGAATATCATCGTTCACGGGTTTCTCGAATATTCAGGCCCAGATAAAGAAAAAGAAGAAAATGGGAAAAAATATGACATATTTCGGTTCCGAGAACTACTGGAGGACATCAATGTTCCAGAAATAAATGTTACTCACCACAGATTAGGAAACAGAAAAACAAAAAACGGTCGTCCTCTTAAAGTCACCCTACAAAGTCAGCATGACAAAGATCTTATCATGAAGAATTTACACATGCTGAAAGAAACTTGTTTCTTTCAGGTAAGTATCACGGACGATTTCACAATCAACGAACGGAAAAAGATAAAGGAGATGCACGAACAAGCAAAGAAACTTAACAAAGACTATAACAATAAAGACTTCAACTGGCGCGTTAGAGGAAGCCCAAGAACAAAACTACGAATCGTTAAAAAATTACAAAACCAAACAAAAATATCTTCAAATTATAAACCAAAATACTCTACAGAAGAAATCGTCAGCGATTGGGCATCAACTGATGGTGATGAATGATTCATTTTGTAAAATAGGCAGTCGAACTCTATTAGCTTTAAAGCTAGTACATTTTTGTACACTTTTTCTCGACTTTAAAGAATATACACATTAACACATTAACACATTAACATCCCCAGAGCCTAAGATTCTAAGTCTTAAGTCTCATGTTAAAACTCAGAGTTAAAACTCTACTTTCTAACCCTAAGTTAAAGCACTTAACAACTACTTGCGGTGTCGGAAATTTTAAGGGAAATTCCTTTTGTGCCCTATATTCTGCCAATGATTGTAGTCAAAAGAATCTTCAATACCGCATACAAGTTGTCTGCAATGCCTTTTACATGACTCGGTAAGCTGTGGCAGTACACATGACATTATTTTTTCCGCACAAGGGAACATCACTTTACACATTAGGCTGTGACTTTTGACAAACGAGGGGCCTGTCCGGGAGTTGAACCCGGGACCTCTCGCACCCTAAGCGAGAATCATACCACTAGACCAACAGGCCGATGAGAAATAGGTCAGTTTGATTTTTCGCAAACTTTTTTTTTTTTCGAAAAATTTTGATGAAAAAGATCGTCAATCAAGCTGAGAAAGGACAAGACGCCTTGCTCTATCATCTGGCAGTACATCAGTTCTTCACCACACTTCCTAACTTGCAAGCAAAGCAACCTCCGAGCATTGTGAAGGAGATGCAAAGTTGCTATCTCCCGTGCGGGGAATCGAACCCCGGCCGCGGCGGTGAGAGCGCCGAATCCTAGCCACTAGACCACACGGGACACAACTGCCTTCACAGAGATCAAACTCATCATGTTTTGGAATCAAAAGATCATTCTTTTTGACTTTATAAAGTTTTGGCTTGATGTACAGTCATGTTCAAAGTATGTTGACATTTCTGGCTATTTTAGCATTTAGCAGAATTAAAAGTTGGTGCGACAATGTCATTTTATTAAGGCTATGGTTACTTTTATATCTATTCGAATATTTCTATTTGGAAGAGGTTCACTGGCTTCCAGTACTATATTCTCAGCATAGTTGGATCATTCCCAAGCTTTTGGATCCCCAGATCCTAAGATTCTAAGTCTTAAGTCTCATGTTAAAACTCAGAGTTAAAACTCTACTTTCTAACCCTAAGTTAAAGCACTTAACAACTACTTGCGGTGTCGGAAATTTTAAGGGAAATTCCTTTTGTGCCCTATATTCTGCCAATGATTGTAGTCAAAAGAATCTTCAATACCGCATACAAGTTGTCTGCAATGCCTTTTACATGACTCGGTAAGCTGTGGCAGTACACATGACATTATTTTTTCCTCACAAGGGAACATCACTTTACACATTAGGCTGTGACTTTTGACAAACGAGGGGCCTGTCCGGGAGTTGAACCCGGGACCTCTCGCACCCTAAGCGAGAATCATACCACTAGACCAACAGGCCGATGAGAAATAGGTCAGTTTGATTTTTCGCAAACTTTTTTTTTTTTCGAAAAATTTTGATGAAAAAGATCGTCAATCAAGCTGAGAAAGGACAAGACGCCTTGCTCTATCATCTCGCAGTACATCAGTTCATCACCACACTTCCTAACTTGCAAGCAAAGCAACCTCTGAGCATTGTGAAGGAGATGCAAAGTTGCTATCTCCCGTGCGGGGAATCGAACCCCGGCCGCGGCGGTGAGAGCGCCGAATCCTAGCCACTAGACCACACGGGACACAACTGCCCTCACAGAGATCAAACTCATCATGTTTTGGAATCAAAAGATCATTCTTTTTGACTTTATAAAGTTTTGGCTTGATGTACAGTCATGTTCAAAGTATGTTGACATTTCTGGCTATTTTAGCATTTAGCAGAATTAAAAGTTGGTGCGACAATGTCATTTCATTAAGGCTATGGTTACTTTTATATCTATTCGAATATTTCTATTTGGAAGAGGTTCACTGGCTTCCAGTACTATATTCTCAGCATAGTTGGATCATTCCCAAGCTTTTGGATCCCCAGATCCTAAGATTCTAAGTCTTAAGTCTCATGTTAAAACTCAGAGTTAAAACTCTACTTTCTAACCCTAAGTTAAAGCACTTAACAACTACTTGCGGTGTCGGAAATTTTAAGGGAAATTCCTTTTGTGCCCTATATTCTGCCAATGATTGTAGTCAAAAGAATCTTCAATACCGCATACAAGTTGTCTGCAATGCCTTTTACATGACTCGGTAAGCTGTGGCAGTACACATGACATTATTTTTTCCGCACAAGGGAACATCACTTTACACATTAGGCTGTGACTTTTGACAAACGAGGGGCCTGTCCGGGAGTTGAACCCGGGACCTCTCGCACCCTAAGCGAGAATCATACCACTAGACCAACAGGCCGATGAGAAATAGGTCAGTTTGATTTTTCGCAAACTTTTTTTTTTTCGAAAAAATTTTGTGAAAAAGATCGTCAATCAAGCTGAGAAAGGACAAGACGCCTTGCTCTATCATCTGGCAGTACATCAGTTCTTCACCACTGGCGTGATGCGTGAATGGGCTATTTTTGCGATTTTTTGCATGAGGACCAAATTTAGCGATTCGTGATGGATTTCCTTGTTTAGTTAAAACTTACTTTCTAACGTAAGTTGGCGGCAATCACAAATATCTTCGTTTCGCGTGGCCCGACCGACTCTCGAAAATTGAGTAGAATTGAGTTTAGACCCAACGAGGACGCGGAATGAAGATATTTGTGATTGCCGCCTTCTCTACAGAAATTTTAAGTCAACTTTTTGTCTTGCGCCGAAAACTTAAAAATTGAAATGGCCCTCAATGAAAAGTTCGTTTTATAGATAGGAATTAAAACTCTGTCCCACAATGCTTTGCGAGTGGAAAATTTTCAAATTGGAGGCGGAAGGTGAAAATGGATGTTTGTTATTGTTTTAAATCTCAAGTTTTTTTGGTTTTTATTAAATATTTCCCGTTTTCCAAAAGGGAAATATTTGTTAAAACGGGCTTTCTCCATCATAATTTCCCGTGTCAAAACGCCTTCCGTACGCCCTGACTGACGCCCGTTTTTAATTTCACAGAGAAAAATGCATCCAGTGAAGTATAAGTAATATATCATGATTCAAGTCGACTGATAAACTATATATAATATATGTTACAAGTTCCTTACGGATTCTCAAGCCCGGTTTAATAAAACTATACATGTTAGTGCAGACCCGACTGCAGTTGTTATGTAGCAGGTTGAAACATGATTTTTGCAGAAGATGCAGTTGTTTTCAGTTAAATCTTAAATAAATCAAACTGTGTGGGTTTCTTTACTTCCAAACAACCTACCAATAGTTTTGGCCACTCCATAATAAGGAGATGGCTGTTCTTGGATTGACTTTCTGGTTACCCCAATAAAAACGATGTGCATGAAAGTGAAGAGACATGATTTGTTGGTTTTTGTTTGTTTTTGACTCGTATATCTCATGGCAAATGGGATAGCAAATGACTTTTCATGTATTGCTTGGCTCTACATATGATACCTCTAACTTTGAACACCTCCAGAAATTGAAAAAAGCATTTTATGAATAAGTTTCGATTGTAATTTTCATGGAAATTTTTAATCGACAGATTTGACTTGGCGTCATTTTGTTTGGTTGATAAATCTTTAGCTTCACCTGACCGTGGGTGATTTTCAATAAACTTTTGTTGTTATACACAGTCACTCTACACATGAGACTCCAGCCATATTGGTCAGACCGTCAGATCGAATGTTGGAAAAAAAAAACATTTACGAGAAATTGTTGATAGAAATTATATTGACTTATTTTTACAATTTTGGTGTGGTGTGGGTTTTGTGGTTGATAATGTTTACCACCGTGGGATCCTGTTAGGGTATATTGATTGTTGTTTGTTGGAAGACATGTTTAACAGTCTCGCATCTCCACCGTAGGCGGGAGGTAAAAATGCTCACTTAAGTACTGTGGAACGGTTAGAGAAATGTAAACATTGCCCTTTTTTCCTTCCTTTAAAGAGAATGTTTAGATGTTGAACATGTATTATGACAATTTTTGTATCTCTCCTGAAAATTTCACAAAAATTCACCAGAGAAAAAAGCAGTTATGATGAAAAAGGAGTTCTTTACCTACATTTCTCTGCTGGGTTTTTTCTTTATGAGAACTGGCTGTTACCTACCATTTTTTACGGGGAGAGTGAAGTTTCTCGTGGTTGCCACAAATCAAACAATAGAAATTGTTCATACGCGTGCGCAGCCCCAAAACTGTTAACGGTGTATTGATTACCAAAAAAAAGAGAACCTTTTTTTGATTAATACTTTATTTTTTTCATGAACCGTTGTGGATGGTGACATCTTTCTCTAGTCTTGTAAACCATGCAGTGTCTGTTTTCAAATCTGAATTCTCTATACTACTGAACTAAATAGACTAATTATGCTGGCTGTATCATTGTTTTATGCTGGGTACATAATTATTCAATATGGCTGCCTCTTTAAAAAAGGTCTATGTTTAAAGCTTTTAAATGCTTTAAAACTTGAGCAACATTTTTTTCTTTGTTGCTATTAAAAGGTAGATTTTTACTTTGTCGTAATGTAAATTTATTGTAAAGTTTTAGTTTTTGAGTTTAGTTCATCTGCAGTAGTATTTTTTTCAGTAATCCTTAAATCTTGTGAATAAAGTAACATTTAACCAGACTTATTGCCCTCATTATATATTCAAATTTGTATTTTTTTTTAGGACTGATAAGTACATATTTTTAAACACCAAAACAAAGCAAACAACATGCCAGTTCTTTCTGGACAAATATATATGTATACTTTATTATGTGCTGACTGATATACTTTATTATGTGTGCTTTTTTATATATGTCAATAATGACCTTCATTTTTAAGGAAATATTTAGTCGCAATTTTGCGATTCTTGTTATACTTTATAAACCTCATAAAAGTATTCAGTAATGGTTTGTTTTCATTTTCTATAGCTTCAGTTTTCTTCTACTGATAATATAAAGATGTTTGTTTATGATTTTTCTCTCTTTTGAAGTGATATTTGTGTATAATGTTATTATACTTTGTTTTCTCTCGTGTGTCCAGTTTAAAGCAAAAAAAGATTCTTTTTTGAGCATATTCATCCATTAATGCACCTTGTTTGTGAAATACAATAATGTTTTGCATGCTTCTTTTCCAAAAAAGTTCTGAATTTGCTTTGAGAGAACTTGACATATCTCCCTACCCAAAAGTTGTCGGCCATGACACCCTTCCCTGTCGACATTGCACTCAGACCTGTCCCTCTTAAATAAAATTCTACGCGGTCCGCGAACAGGCGCGCGACCATATTCTTCAGATTGTATATATTCGCCCACGTCTTTAGAGCTTCAGCGTACTGGTCCAGAAAATACACAATCTGTTATCAGGTTACCCTGGGTTGGCTAGGAAACATGGGTTTTCAACTTATTCTCTAGGGAGACAAAGCTCTATAATTTTAGAGCTTTGTAGGTTGAGGTAAATTTTGTTTTTTCAAAAAATTTGAGCTTGGATATCCAGGCTACTTTGATTCCAAAACATCATGAGTTTGATCTCTGTGAGCGCAGATGTGTCCTGTGTGGTCTATAGTGGCTAGGGTTCGGCGCTCTCACCGCCGCGGCAGGGGTTCGATTCCCCGCACGGGAGATAGCAACTTTGCATCTCCTTCACAATGCTCAGAGGTTGCTTTGCTTGCAAGTTAGGAAGTGATGCGATGAACTGATGTACTGCAAGATGATGGAGCAAGGCAGGCGTCTTACCCTTTCTCAGCTTGATTGACGATCTTTTTCATCAAAATTTTTCGAAAAAAAAAAAGTTAGCAAAAAATCATACTAATAGATTTCTCATCGCCCTGTTGGTCTAGTGGTATGATTCTCGCTTAGGGTGCGAGAGGCTGGGTTCAACTCCCGGACAGGCTCCTCGTTTGTCAAAAGTCACAGCCTAATGTGTAAAGTGATGTTCCCTTGTGCGGAAAAAATAATGTCATGTGTACTGCCACAGCTTACCGAGTCATGTAAAAGGCATTGCAGACAACTTGTATGCGGTATTGAAGAATCTTTTGACTACAATCATTGGCAGAATATAGGGCACAAAAGGAATTTCCCTTAAAATTTCCGACACCGAAAGTAGTTGTTAAGTGGTTTCATTTAGGGTTAGAAAGTAGAGTTTTAACATGAGACTTAAGAAAATATCAGAAATCAAATTTCCCTCCCACTAAAGGTCGGAAAAATAGGAAACTTTACACTTTTTATCCCCTGAAAAATCGAAATTTGGTCAAAATTGGTCAAATTTCTCCCGCTGAGGGTCGTAAAATTCCGTAAATTTTCCTGTTCCCTCCATTTTAGTCCCGGTAAGGGTCCAAAGTTCGAAAGTCGTGTGGCACCACCTGTCAGCTCGCAACCCTAGTACCCCCCTGGGGTTCCCATCAAATCACTCTTTTTCTTCCTCTAACTGCCAAATGAAATACACATAGCGTTTTTTGGCCAAAATTATTCTTATTCATCCAGATTAAATTCTCGCCAAATTTGAATCTTTCAGCCATCCCCCAAATTAAGGGGGACCCCAATTAAATCCCGTCTGGAAAATCTTTTACAGTTATCCGCCAAATTAAAATTTTTTCCCTTAGGGTAATTAATAAAAAATCGAATTTAATCAGGTAGTTACCGCCATAGGTTGCGCCACAAAAAAAGTCATGATTGAAACAAACAGTCTGATGCACTTTGGCAATATGCATCGATATAAATTTAATTGATGAAGTTGATTTCAACTTCTTGCGGAAATTTTCACCATCCAAATTTAATAAATTTAATGAGTCCATCTTTTGTTAACCAACTAATTTTCATTGACACTGTCAGCGTTTATTTTATGTTTGTTAAATATGAAAAGATATATCTATAAATCGTTTTAAAAGTATTTACAAGTAAATAAAATAAAAATAAAAAATACAGAAAATTATCTATACCTTATCGGGGAAAAAATCTCAGAGTTTTATTTAGTCGGGGAAAAATTTCGTGACCTAGAGGTATTTTCGTCACTTTTCCCCCACCAAAATTTCAAATTCATCACTTTTCCCCTACCAAATTTACAATTTAGTCACTTCAACCCGACTAAATTGTCCAAATAAATTGGTTTTCTTCACTAGCTTCGAAAATAGATTTTCTAATTCGACGCTTAAAGCACCAATTTCGGTTAATAAAGGCGTAAAAAAATTAGATTTGAATTTTGGTTGGGAGAAAAAAATTGAGTAAAAGTTTTGGTCCAGGATAAAAAATCGGGTAAAAATTTTGGTTTGGTGATAAAATATCGGGGAAAAAATGATTTCTCTCCCCCTCAAAATTTTCGTCCCTTTCCCCCGACATTTTTTCCCCGATAAGGTATAAGATAAACAAAGTTCAAACCATCTTTCACAAGCACAAAGTTCGGTGCGCCAAAGTGGCACGGGGAAATCCCTAAATGAAAATGTTTATAATTAAAAAACAAGCTATACCCTGATGGACCTAAGGCAGGGTATTTTTCGAGTCCAGAAGTTGCGAGTTGCTACTTTCGGCCACTTTCGAGTTGGGAAGTTGGTGAGATATAATGAAGTCTACGGCAACCGAAAGTTTTAAAATTTAATTAATGTAGCTCAAAAGTACAAATGTTAAATTAGCCAGTAGCAAACATATTATTAGCTTTTAAGACCCTGAAAATGGTAAGGTGCTGGCTAGCAAAGCCAAAATAATTAGTACTGCTATGTCATCGTCATTGACTGACAACATGACACATCTTTATAAAAATATTGACAAAATCTTTAAATACAACGCTTGTCAAATAAATTCCCCGAAAAATAATGATCATACTGCAGGTGATACTTATTGTAAAGAAGGATATAAGTTGACAGTCATTTTAGCCTAAAAAATTCGTAGAGATAGCTTATAGAGCTACAAAAATAATGACACTTTCTTTGACGGTATTGTAAAATACAATGGTTCTGAGGTCAATTTAATCAAGAATTATATTTATACTCAATGTGATGCAGGAAATACAAATGGATATGAATTGACGATGGAAATGACTTTTCATGTTCTCAGCGCATGTGTTTAAGAGAAATGAGCATATGACAGGTGTTATATGTATTACACGTATTCTTATGTGTTATATATTACTCTCATATTACATTTACTTTTAAAATCGTACTTTTGATGTATGTTTATTCTTTTTCGGTAGCCGGTAATTTTTCAACTTCCTAACTGAAACTAGCAACTTCCCAACTCGAAAAGTAGCAACTAGCAACTTCTCGACTAAAATTGTTCCCTAACTCGATGGTTAACCTGTAAACATTGATCAACATAAGATTGAACTTAGCATCGAATATATGAAGTGACATACCAACTGTGAACAAGAACATATACACGATTTTTTTATAAGAATGGTGTAAATCCATTTCATCATGGATATTCTTAACTTTTTTGGGATCATGCTAAAATATTCTTACAGCATTCTTATTACTTGGGGGTAAATTGGCAATTTATAATTTAAAATGCTCTAAAAATGACATTCTTAGCTTGAACAGCAAAACTCCATGATGGTGATATTCTTAGCATATACTTTAGGCGTACAAACTTTTGCGAGCAGAAACTTTCGCGAGGATGAAAAATCGCAAAATTCACGACATTTACTTTCGCGAATTTAACGGAAAAATATTTTTCGCGAGCATAAACTTTCGCGAATCAAGACGTAAAATTGAGAATTTTCACATGAAAAAATGGCTTAGAGACACAAATAAGTACTTCTTGCGTTGGCTTGAAACATTTGTCCTTTGACTTACTAGTCTAAAAAGTGCCATAAAAGTTACATTTTATTCAAAGTTTGAAGTTTCATAGATTTTCTATTTTGTCAAGAATTTTTGGCGAGCATAAACTTTCGCGAATGGCCCTTCCTAGAATTTTTAAAGACATTTACTTTCGCGAAAAGGGCCAAAATTCGCGAAAATCTGCTCGCGAAAGTTTCTACGCCTAAAGTACTTAATTTGTTGGCCATTTTCATCATGGACACTCTTATAAAGTGTATCCTTATAAAAAAACGTGTATGTTTAAAAACGTATTGCGAATCGATCTTACAAGATTTTGGTAAACATGAGAAAAACAGCTTATTTAAGGAACCTTTTTTTTTAGCTTGAATATTACTTTAATAATAATCTGCTTTAGCTGTCTTTTTACCTATGACGATACCTTACTCTTATGGAAAAAATCAGAAGAAATTTAATGATCTTTCACAAATTACAAATACCCATTCTTGGCAGATATCCCTCCCCCGAAATATCTTTTCAGGCTATGTAGTATTCCAGGGTCTACGGTTAAATATCTTTGTGTAAAGAATAGGTAGATCCAACAAATCATCGATTTAAGAGGGACTGAAACACGCTTCAGAACACTGCAAAAGCTAATGTGCAACATTGTAATCCTGTTTATCTGCACCATTGTTTTTTAGGAAAACTTTATTGAAAGGAAGTTTAAATTCCCATAAATATTTTAGTACTTCAGTTTGGGGTTACACTTTGCATGTGCGTGGCCTTTTGAGTTTTAATATGGTAATGGTTATGTAGGCATTTAGCTTGAATAAAATGAGCTTAGTTTTAGTTCATCGATCAAAAAACGTACTGAGAAGTGTGTTATTGGTGTCTTGGGCATTTGATATCTCCTTATTGCTTCTCTGATATGTGATGGCGTCAGTCGTGAGCTGTTCAAATCTGCATTTATGACTGCGTTGTGCTATTTAAAAAGAGAAAGAGACAAAATGACAACTTCTTTCATAAACGCTTTTCAGATTTCATTACAATAAAGAGTTTCTTTCGTGATGCACTAAAAGTACTGAATTTTGATACAGCCGTATCAATAAAACCATACATCTCGAGAAAATTTCAATTATACCTTTAGTCTTTTCTTTTTTGCTTTTTGTGGTTTCACCAGTCCTGATAGCGAAGAAGCTAAATACGCTGTCCCTAGCGAGGAAGCCAATCCACCAGAAACTGGAGAAGTTAAACTAGTCGTTGACGAGCCATTCGTACTAGATGGTTGGGCGTTGGGCGTAGTAGGCGGAGAATGAGTAGGGGTCGGAAGGGCACCTTTTGGTATTTGAGGTTGTTTTGAAGAACTGTTTTTAGCGAGTTCCGAGAGTCTGTTTATTGATACTGGCATGTTCACTTGACTTGGGTTCGTTCTTTCTTGATCTTCCTTCACTAAGAGGGCCAGGTCGACGATCTACATATAACAAAACAATAAGCTAAGATTGTAGGTAAAATTTGCTATACTGTGTTATGTAGCTTTTAGATTTCATGGTAAAGAACGTCTAAAGGTTGAACGAAACAATCATCCAAAATCAAACACACTTAGTAATTATTGCACCAGAACACATTGTGTTAAAGATTTTCTGGTTTTCAAAACAATTACTCCAACTGTATTAAGTATATGTTTTTCCAAAAGTTCATAATGGCTTTTGGATAGAATGCAAGTTCAAATTATTTTCTAAAATTCTCTGAAAAAAGGAACGCACGATTATTCTACCGGGTGCGCCACAAAAAAGTTTCTCTCTTTAAAACTAATTTTCTAGAAATCTAAAGATTTTAAAAGAACCATTCCTACTTTACTGGAAAGAAGAAAGATAAACTTAAATTTTGATGGGTCATTTATTAAATTCGATTAATTAGATCAAAAGTTATGCTCAATTGAATAAAAAAGTTACTTTCTGAAAGTGCTCGAAAACGTTGAAAATCGACCTACCAAATTTTTGTATTAAGATTGGCAATCGCAATAACCTTTACATGATTAAAAGCATTTTTCAGTGATTAAACACATAAAATTTCGAAACTAAAAGGCCAAGGGGGTTTAGAATCTTCATCAAAATCACTTTAATTTACTTTTACCGAAATTTTCCTCCGATTTTCGGTTTTAGATTGGATACAGTCTATGTAAGGCTGGATCTACCTCGAAACCAACATTTGGTGTATATTTATGAATTCTACCAGATTTTTTAGAATTTTTCAACGAATTTTCTGCCTTTTATTGAAATTCAACTTTTCTTTACATAACAAAAGGTCATTTAGACAGCTAATTATCACTTTTAATGACTGAAACGAAGATAATGATGTAGATGTAACTATGCTTCTGTTTAATTTGATAGGTCGATTTTAAACGTTTTTTAACAATTTCAGAAAGTAACTTTTTTATTCGATTGAGCATAACTTTTGATCTAATGGATCGAATTTAATAAATGACCCATCAAAATTTAAGTTTATCTTTCTTCTTTCCAGTAAAGTAGGAATGGTTCTTTTAAAATCTTTAGATTTCTAGAAAATTAGTTTTAAAGAGAGAAACTTTTTTGTGGCGCACCCGGTATGTAGTTCAAAAGAAAGTATGAAGTATTTAAAAAAAGCCCACCTCGTTAACCGTTTCATACGCCAGGTTGCTCAGTATTTCAATGACAGCTGTGCTGGCTTTAATGTCAATATTAGTGCCAATGCCCAGCCAATCTTTAAACTTTGTGATCTTTTTTGCTGAAATAGGACAAGGTTGTTTTAAAAGGAGAACTTACTAAGAAAACTGTATGGGGCGGGATACAAAGTCAAGACAAATATCACAACCAAAAAAATTACAGTGAATGAAGCCGTGGAACGATTCAAATCATGTGGCAAAACAAACTTAAGAAACTGTAGAAAATTAATAAGAGTAAATACTGTTGACTCTTATTAATTTTCTACAGTTTCATAAGTTTGTTTTGCTACATGATTTGAATCGTTCCACGGCTTCATTTCATTGTAACTGTGTTCCATTTGTGCTTAATATATAATGGAGAGACTTAAAGGTACTTTAATGGGATAAACTTATCGGGGATTCAATTTCGCGGATTTCGCGGATTTGGGGGTCATCCGCAAAATTAAGTCCCAATGGAAATTTTAAAGGACCTCATCCGCGAAATATTTCTGGACAAAACTCAAAATATGTCAAATAAATATTATTTGAATGGTTACTTGCATCAAAGAAGCGCAAGTAATGTGTATTTCAACAACCAACATGATTGATTTGACAGCAAAAGTCACAAATATTGCCACCCAATAGTGTTTGAAATTTAATCCCCGCAAAAGTTTATCCCATTAAAGTAGTGATAAATCGATTCGAGGTAGGTGTTTGAAAAATAACTAAAAAATAACAGCTTACAAAAGCTCATTTGCCGTGCCTCGCTGTACTCCAAATATCCTTGAGAGTCAAGACAACAGGATATTCGTTCAGCTCTCTAAGAAAGATTACAAGAAAAGTTCAAAGTCTATTCGTCAGACAGGAACATTTCTGGTCATACACGAAAATGTTATAAAGGCGAGACCAATTCCAATTAGATTTGTTGTTCAACGGGCAATTTGTTAGCAAAATATGAGTCGGTCGGTCGGTCGGTAAAATAAAAATAAGATTTTACGTCATATATCTTTGTGTCTTTAGCTTCACAATTTGGATTTTTTCTTTATTTTCTTATGAGCATATACTTTATAAGAATCAAATCAATAACTCTTGATAGACTGTAATATCTTTCGGTATTAGTTCTTACAAAGTAAACAAGCGACGGTACACAATATTAGCATATTTATTTTTCTTATAAGCGTATACTTTATAAGAATCAAATTAATAGCTCTTGATAGACGGCGATATAACCTTCGGTTATTTGTTCTTAGGAATTAGACAACCATTGTTCTTAAATGGATCTTAGTTTTTTAACGATTTTGAGTCTCGTTGTTTTTATAAAATTGTTTCATCAAGCTCGATGTAAAGTAGATTTCAGATTAGCTTCCATCTTTACTTCTTGTTTTTCCATGCAGTTTAAACTTTAGGCGAAATTTTCGACTTCAAGTCGTCTTGTTATTTTTTCGTTTGCTACAAATGCTGGGTCGGTCGCACCCGTAGGACAAAAAATTAAATTTGTCTCGCCTACTCGGGTAAATTAATGCGTGTCCAAATTTTCGTTAATTTTTCGGACCCATCATCACCCCTCCTAGCATAATAAATTATACCTTTAAAGAAGCACATTACGATGTAGAACATGAAAATCGGTGTTACTTAAATTTAGGTTTTGCCAATTTTGCGAAAAACCGCAAAAACCAAAAAATGCTGACGTCAGCAAAACTTGTTTTTTAAATAACTCCAGTTTGGCTAATGGTATAAACATGAAATTTGGACCAAAGTTGCATATCAGTAATAAAAACATTTTTACATAATCATTTTTTTCAAATTTTGCTGACGTCAGCAGAAATCAGCAAAATACAAAAATTTGCAATAAAGTGCCGACATCAGCAACATTTCAAAAACATTTTTTTTCAAAATGATCTTTTTAATAATGTGCAACTTTGGTCCAAATTTCATGTTTATACCATTAGCCAAACTGGAGTTATTTAAAAAACAAGTTTTGCTGACGTCAGCATTTTTTGGTTTTTGCGGTTTTTCGCAAAATTGGCAAAACCTAAATTTAAGTAACACCGATTTTCATGTTCTACATCGTAATGCGCTTCTTTAAAGGTATAATTTATTATGCTAGGAGGGGTGATGATGGGTCCGAAGAATTAACGAAAATTTGGACACGCATTAATTTACCCGAGTAAATATTAACTGTGGAAAAGTTGAAGTTGAATGTCTCGTTCTATAATATAATTCAGTCCGTGAGAGTTTTTGTCCTCCAAGTAATCAAAATCAGAGATAATTGGTAGAAACATAGGAAGATTGTCGAATTCTTACCTTAGCTCGTATAACTTTTATTTCATCGATGACGTCATCTTCTTCAAATAGAGCCAGCAGTTCACCTGAAGCAGATGAGCAGGTATCAAGCCTTTTTTATAATTCATACGAGAACTGTCGGCTGAGATTTCGCTATTCTCTACAGGATCATTAGCAGAAAAAGGCGCAATTTTACAAATGACATTAATCAATAATTATTCTCAAATACGCCCGCAATCATCAAGTGACAAATAATCAATAGTGAGGTCTGTTAGCACAAAAATACTTCAGATGGTGATTAAAGCATGAAATTTGGCACAGATGATCCTTAGAGGGTTTAAAACTTAATTTTAAACAGTAACACCAAATTTTGCCACCTGACCACCTGCCAGATGACGTCATCAGGTGGCTTAGCAAAAATTTATTTTTTTGGAAATATTTAAAATCTGATGGTATCAGCGGAAAGAGCATGAAATGCTGATGAACATCGAGGTATAAAACATGCCTTCAAAATCTTCCTATCAAAAGTTATGAAGGTTTAAAGTTTTGTGATGACGTCATCATAAGCCTTTCCAGGCAAAACCTAAAATCCCGTATAACGGAACTAGTTGACCAAATTTAGTGTTTCATACATGAATCCATGTCAAAATTTGAAGTTCTATCTGATGCTTAAGTCTAAACAACATAGGATGGCTTAAAACATCCAAAAAAATTAGTTGGTTGTACACTGTGCTCCTGAAGGAAGAACGCTGCGTTGATTTGCCTTGTAAAGCTCAAAATCTAAGTTTTAGTATTCTGAAGGATTTAATAAAGCTTTTAATTCAATTTGAACATCAGAATCGGAAAAAGCAATGAATTTTGATATGAATTCATGTATAAAACATGAAATTTGGTCAATTTGTACCAAAATTACGAGGTTTTAAAGTTTTGCCTGGAAAGGCTTATGATGACGTCATCAAAAAACTTTCAACCTCCATAACTTTTGATAGGAAGATTTTCAAGGCATGTTTTATACCTCAATTTTTATCAGCATTTCATGCTCTTTCCGCTGGAACCATCAGATTTGAATATTTTCAAAAAAATAATTTTTGGCCCAACCACCTGATGACGTCATCTGGCAGGTGGCTAGGTGGCAAAATTTGGTGTTACTGTTTAAAATTAAGTTTTAAACCCTCTAAGGATCATCTGTGCCAAATTTCATGCTTTAATCACCATCTGAAGTATTCTTACGTTTTTATGTGCAACCTGACCTCACTACAAGTGGTGTCATAGTAATCAAAGTCGAAACACTCAAATTAATGATTGTAGCTTTTTGACATCTTAAAGAGAAGAGACAATATACACAGTTCATGGAGATTGGTCAGGTATTATCTTAACAATTTAAATGACCTATTATACAGCCATAGTTCTATTGTAACATAACCATGTCGACTAAAGTTAAGAGGGTACCGTGGACAAAAGATAAATATTTATGCGAAGCGAATCAGAAACTGAAAAGAAAACGCAAAATTCTTTACGCTCCAAATTCTACACGTTCAATATCAATAGCATTTGATGGATGGCTTCCCCATTACAGAGGATGCTCGGTACAGTATTGAACGGTCTAGGAGTCATCTCGTTAGAATTGTCTTACGCTGTACTTATACCACCTGCCAGCTTGCAAAACACTGAGACACATTTTTTTTAGCTCAAGTGCGTAATCCGGCGTGAACCACTAGGAAACAAGACCCTCTCTCACCTCATCCATGATGTATATTGTGGGATCGATACCTAGCACACGATACCTTGCATTTAGGATAGTGTGAACAATATGATATCTGTTACCTGAACTATCAATCGAGCTGATGAAATCGTAAGCAAGTTTCAGTCTTTTCCCAGAATCTGCTTTTGATGTGTCGCCGCCTATGAAAAAGAGAATAGTTTCATAGAAGTTGGCAGAGAAGCTTCATTTTTTTTGTAAAACAAACATTTCTGCCTCACCCAATTCAATTGTAATTGTCAATAAAATGAGCTTGAAAAAAAAAGAAACACGTGCATCTAAAACTACCTACGTACCGTATTTCCTAAAAAAAGCCTTTTTAAAATTTGAAAGTCTTTTCAATATTTGAAATACACACTTTTAGGTCCATTTAAAGTAATGTTAACAATTTCTTTGAAAATTGAAATATTTACTTTGACTACATCAATCAACAAAACCACTTGTACCAAAAGTGCTCGTTTCTATCGACAATTATTTGCTTTATCAATGGAAAGAAGGTTTTTTTTGAATTATCATAATTTAAACAAATTTGAGTAAGACAGATAAAGTTAAGGCTCCAACAAAAAATTGTCATGTGTACCTAGAATAGGTCTGTTGCAAGTGATAACAGATGGTTTGGTCTAATTTCTTAGTCCAAAGTGACGTAAAGTAAAAAAACAGCGTCAAAATTGACGTCAAATAAAAGAAAACTTCAAAATATTTTCAGGTTCACACCATATCATGTTCCTTTTTGAAAATTATTATTGACAAGGGAAAGCAGTTTATTTTGTTGATTTTTATTTTTTATTATTGCGAAAATAAAGTCATAATTGGATATACGAAAAAAATACAGTTACTCAAGTCCGGTTATTGCAAAAAATTAGTGACATGGGTTTTCCTACAGAAAGTGGGAAATTGAGAAATAAATTTATTTTGCTCCCGTCTTTGGATACGATCGCCAACATATGTCTTCCTGCAGAAAGTGAGACATTTAAAAATGCATTTATCACATCTGGTGTGTCGAGACATTCATCCTTTAACGAAATTGGCGAAAATTGTCTCCCACAAGAAAGTAAAGAATTCAAAACTGCTTTTCAAGCTGGTCTGGACGAAGCAATATCTATCCCAGTTCCAAAAGACACAATGACCAAGACTTTAATCGATACTATCGAAATACCGTTACCAGAAGAGGAACACCATCAATCCTTTGATGCTATTGTTACAAAGATACCATTACCTCCAGAGGAAATCGAATTCAAAAATGATTGTAAAAATAGTCTGAAAGATGCAGTAAGTTTCCCATTACCGAAAGAAAAATCATTAGAAGACGCTATTAAAATTCCACTGCTTGATGAAAAGAACTTCGATGACATTGGAGACATGTTATTACTATCAGAAAACGACGAATCTCAAAATGCTTTTAACATCGGCCTTGAAGAAGCTGTAGCTATCCCATTAACGAAAGAGACGTGTTTAGAAGATGCTATCAAAATCCCACTGCCTGAAGAGCCAATAAACTTATCCTTCGAAGACGCTTTGAAAATACCGCTACCCGAGGACGCTGAACAGAAAATGAATTTTTCATTGGAAGAAGCAATGGAAATACCACTTCCAGAAGATGATTTTTAAAACGTATAATTTTGTGAAAAGATTTTTTAAGTACTTAGTTTTTTATAAGAACACACGGCTGAATTTGAAAAACCTAACTACTATTAACTCTGCCAAATCTACCAACTGTCAAGATAACCGTCGTTACTGTAGCGAGACAGGTATCAATTTTGAAAACGTTTTCAATAAACCTTCGGGGCTGTTAATATACAAAGCTACGTTATTCCTCGTTAATTATTACGGCCGAGCAAAATCTTGAAGTTTTGCTTTACTTTTTAAAACTGATTTTCTGATGGGAAATACAACTGCCTATATTCAGCTATATAATTAGTGAAGAACTAGCGGTAAGGAACAGAAACATGTAGAGCTATACTATTCGACTATGGATGACACGGGGTCTGAAAAACTACAAAATTGAAACAAGAGTTTCAGGGGTCTCTTACATGTACAAAGCAAAAAAGAATACACCTATCAACCTATGGTAATGAATTTACAAGGGAATGACGTCAAAATTCTTTGTTTTATGAGAATGACAATGCAATGTCTTCACGCATATTGACGCAATTCTTTCAGGTTAACTCGAACACAGTCCCCTCACGCTTCAAAGATTGATAGTTGTATATTGGTGTGTGAAGTGATTTGACTTACTGATTGATTCTAACACATCTTCATCTTCAGGTGAAGTGGGCTTCACTGTCTTACTTTTCAAATCTTTCAAACGTAGATAACGAATCATCCGACGTAGTTTTGTCTGAAATAGAAAACAGTATCAATGAGAAAGGCATTCGAACAAAAAGGATCAAAATATTCATAGCAATTAAAGTTAAGTTCTACCATTTGTTCTCTGGAATTGATACTTTTATGCTATTTAGAATCGGGAAAGACCAAGAAAGTTTTTCACAATGTATTGTGGATAGCCAATCATAAGACATTTCCCCCAACTTTCTCGGCTTGACACAATTATGAATTATTTGCATTTTGTGTGACTTTAAAATCGAAGGAACATTCACCTTATTATTTCTCATAAGGAAGAGGATGTCATCAATGCTGGTGAACTTTCCACCTCTCATAGCTGTCACTTCCATTGCTTGCACTAACTGAAAGCAGAAAAGGAATCAAGCATGTTCAAGAGTTTTCCAGACTGTTTATATTCAAGCTTTGTTTGAATCGAATTATTGGCTAAGCTATTTGGATTACCCGCCTATAAAATAGCAAGGATCGAACTTTTAATGAACTTGGTTCCTCCAAAAATTAAAAGAAAATTCCTACATCACCAAAGTTAAGTCTAAAAAAGAACCAATTTATCCTGACACTCGTAAAATGAAGTTTTAGCAAAGAAGTTGAAAAATATATCAGCCACCGAAATAAGTTACCGCCAAAATTAGTTTAACATGCAGATAATGACATTACATACCACACTACTCATCTGATGGTGTACAATTTCTTCAACCAAGGTCACCGACTCCGGTGCTGGCTTCTTACAATCACCAAATGCATACCTAGAGAATATTTCAATATATGTATCCCTTGTTGTGATAGCCTGTCCCACCCATGTCACGGGCGATTTGTGCTTTTGTGAAAAATCTTGCCGTGTATCTTTTTATTGGAAGAAGAGTTTGGTACAGGCTATTGTTGAGCAGGCGCGACCTTTTTTGAGCTCTCCCCCCCCCTTGGGATTTTGATTAAGAATACTCTGTAGCATCCCCCCATAAATTGAAACTAATCTAACCTTAGGTTTAAACCATTCAAGAAATGATTTATCCGAGTTCTGAATTTATTTAGATTTGTAAACAGTTTCCTCATAGAATTCCATCATATATCTACAGTTTTTTCGGAGCATGAAATTTGTGTATGACACACACAGAAAAAATCAGGAATAGAAATTTCTTTACTTACATCATTCCAGTGATTTCAGCGTGGAAAGAGAGAAGTTTGTTGTTCTGGTTTTTATTACCCGAAAGCGATTGACCGATACCAAGTTCTGATGCATGGCCCTAGAAACACAATAAAAAGCAAAATGATAAAAAAATTAAATAATATTGGCCGTCTAAAACCCGTTTTAAAGGAACATCACATCTTGAGGACGAATACTAAGTGATATGCAAAGATATAGGGTGTACTCTTAATCATATTTCAACATTTTGGCCATCTTAAAAAGTACATATCAAGTTATATTTGAAAGAAGGAAAGTGGAAACTTTTATGAACATATGAATTACAAAACAGCTCGCTCATACCTTTGTCACTTTGCCACCGTCATTGATCTTTTTGCCACCGCCTTTACGTTTCTCACTTTTACCGCTGGAGCCTTTTCCGCCACCCTCTTTCTTCGGTAACGGTTTTGTCATCTTTTAGTAAAGTTTTTATTTCTTATTGTTTTTCTTATTCTTACATGCTATAAGAAAAATATATTGAAAAGATAAAACTTGAAAAGGTCAATAAAGCTTAAAAGAAATGCATTCATAAGAGCTCCGATCATTAAGGTAAAAAAGTTATTGCCATGTAAAGATGTGACATTTATCTGACCTTAAAAAACAGTCAATCATCACAACTTCACATGTTTAAACGGTAGGGCTAGGTTCAGTTTTAGACCCCAGTGTGCGAAAATTCGGGTCATTCGGACCCTTTTCCCTCTCCGAAACATAAAAACTATTAAGAACAAGTTGTAATAAAAATATTTGCGATAAAAATATATAAAATCTATCTAAATATTAAAAAAAACTGAAAAGAAGGTCATATTATTATTTTCTGTTTTCTGAAAGCAGTGCTTGTTGCTCCACTTCTCTTAGCCTTAGCTGTTCTTCTTTTTCAGCAAGTCTCTTAAACTTTCCGAGAAGTACACCCGACTTTAATCGATCAATTCGTTTTTCCTCTTTGATTTGTTTTCGATCAAATTTAATTTTCTCGCGTATTTTTGCTTTCCATTCATATACGGGTTGGTTTTGATGCTGAAAGAGTCTGGTGAATTGTGGTGATTTCTGACGACTTGATGAATACATGTTTCTGTTAACGTGTCCCCTGTAAGCAACTCCTCTCCCTTCTAAAGATTAAAGTAAAGGGTCGAATCATGCACAGGATGAAAAGTAAAATGAAACAGTTAAAAAAGAAGAAAAGATGTAGTACCAAAGGGGCACAAACCTTTTACGAAATTTGGTGGGGCTTAGGAACTCCTGTGTACTTCCTTCCATTTTGATCTTACGAGACAACAGCTTATTTATTGGATTAAAAAATTAGCTTAACAATATTGACGAAAATTTTTACCAATAAGATGCGTTTCTGAGACTAAAATGTAGAAGACTGTTAAGGAAATAATAAATATTAATCTAGACTTAAAGCCCTGTCATTACCTTTCTTTCTGACTGTGAACGGTAAAAGCGGTGTGCGCCTCATACTCTGCCCTTCACCATTGGGTGTGTGTACCGAGAAAGTGACTCTCCCTTCGGTAGCTGCTGAAATGGAGAGCCACCCAACACCATGAAGTGCTACGTCACAACAGTTCGTGTTACGCGATTGGCCAACAGTTGTGTATTTGATGGGTTTCAGAGGAGGGAATTCATCAAAACGCTCCTGACCACCTTCTGGTAACTATAGAAATGAAGAATTGCTTATTAAAACCCACACTTCTGAAATTTTACTGCTTATGGGCTGCACATGATTTGTTTTCCATTTAAAAGATCAAACATATACTATGCTAATAAAAGATGTTTAGACCTGGCAGTTATTTTTTATGAGACAACTTAAATTTAGAAACAGAGAAAGACAACTGAATAACATTTTATCTTTTAAGAGCTCGGTCCCTTACACAAATAAACAAGAATATATAAAGTTAGAAAAAAATCAACTTGAAGGGCGTGATTTCCCTCGCCTGGCGAGGGATAGAACTCCTTTTTGAAATTAAGAATAATATCTCACCCCTAAAACTCCATTGACGAACAATTTTTCATATTTCTCATCAGCTGTTTCAGTAATGGTCACATGCCCGGGAACGTTTGGTGATACCATCAATGTGACGTAGATTGGCAATGCAGACTAGAAATTATAAACAGAGAAGAAGATATTTATACTTTTAAGTTTAACATTCGAGTGAATACTCTACTATTTTCTAACTTAAAAGCACTAAAAGTTTGAAACTCAGATGATCCCGAAAAATTTTCGAATACAAAATGCGAAACATTTGGAAGGGAGACTTTCGAACCTTTGAGACATCAAGGTAAAAGTCTTTTTCCAGACTGGATATAAATAAAAGACCACTCACATTTACAGGGTCAGACGCATCTTCTTCAGAGCCTATCATCCTTTTTGGCCAGTGAATCTAAAAAGTGAAAAATGTTTTGTATATCGATGAGGTAAAAATCCCTTCAGGAGAGTCTACAAGATCTTAACCTCTACAGAGCATAACAGGTCTCTAATAACATGCAGACGACTAGTTATGTGTAATGAGTAAAGCTTCTACAAAAAGTATCTAAATGTGGTGGTAACTTAACTGGTATAAACAAAGTTACATTGCAAAAGTAATTTATTTCAAACAAAGGAAAAAAGACAAACTTTACATTATGATAATCAAATCGAGCAAAACCACCAATAAACAAGCAACCACCAGGTTTTATGAGGAAGCTTCTTGGTACAATCCATTTTTGTGGTGACAAATAATTAATTTCTGACGAGTTGAAATGCCGAACAATCTAAAAGAAAAAAATAATGGAATGATGTGCGTGGACAAGAAATTGATACATCCAAAAGGAGCTTGGGATCACTTCAAAATATTACTCGTAGCCGTATTTACAATGAGCTCTTCTGTTTAATAATAAGATGAGAAATAATTTAAATAGAATATAACAATCAAAAGGAAGAAAGTCGAGAAATAAAATAAAAGACCTGTAAAAGACTAAAAAGATTAAAGTTAAACTGTTTGGAAAGAAATATCAATTTGAATTACTTGAGTTTCATTAAGTATTCCAGGAGTATCATAAAGGTAATTCTGTTTCTTCTCTTTCTGTTTTCTTTTCAAATATTCTTCATCCACAATTTCCAGTTTGAATGGTTCCACTGATTTCTTTGATTTGTCCTCAAGCATTCTGGGTACAGGTGCTTTCGCATCCAAGTTTTGTAGGGAAGCATATTCTTTTTGTGTGATGAAATTCTCCAGATCTTCGTCAACTTTCCATTCTCTCTCAAACTTTAAGAAAGATAGTATTAGTGGGTTAAGACTTTTTTAGCTTTATACATCAGCTATACCTATCAGCTGTTTGGAATCAATTTAACATTCTTCAACCAGAGGTTATTATAACAAATATTGGTAACATAAAACAGAAGTATATTGACAAAATAATGTCAAAATCTGTTGAAATCTCATAGGCAAATGGCAAAGCGGTAAAAACATCCTTCCTTGCTAATATCATTTTAATACAATCATATTGAAAATAAATCTTCTTACCTCCCATGGATCATTCTTCAGGCGATCTTTCAAACGCACCAGCCTTCTCATACTGATGTCATGTCGAATTAAACTGTTGGTACTTCCTGGTAGATGATGTACAATCCCTTGTGGAGGTAGAATCTCATCCTTATGAACATTCAACAGATTCATCAGTAAATTATACAGTGATGTTTTGCCCGTATTAGTGCAACCAACTAGATACACGTCCATATCCATATCTCTATGTTTGGATATCTTTTCTACCAAAGACAACATACCATATCCTGATTTAGAGCTTACCAGACAGATGTCTCTGAAATTACAATCTTTGTCTAGACTGTACTCAAAACAAGTTTGTTTCAATATATCTTTCATGTGTTCCAACTGTTTTGATGCTTTAGGATTATCTTGAGGCAACCTATCGCATTTGTTACCAACAAGAATGATACGTTTCTTATTACCAATCACTTGCTGAAGGTTTTTAAACATTGTTCCCTCAAGGTCAAACATGTCAACAACATACAAGATTAAAGCTTTTTGTTGCCTGAGATGTTTCAACTGGTTAATTACTTCTCCGTTTGATATCCTCTTGGCCAAAGGCTTGTTATAAGACTGCAATTGAAAACATGACATACATGATAATCTACTTAGTACATCATCCTTCATTGATTCATCAAGCTTTTTACTTGGCACATAACCTGCTGAGCTCTCATACTCAGTTTGTAATATCACTCCACAAGATGCACATTTAGGCGGTAATTTTTCAAATTCGTTTGGTTTTACAGCAAATACTACTGACTGGTATACTTCAAGAGTGTTCCCATCATTTATGTGATTTAAACAATTGCTTTCGATTCTGTTCAAATAATGTCCAATAACAATGTCTTGATCTTGCTGTAGATTATATCCATTACAAAAATTTGCGGCAAACGTTTTTCTACATGTTTGTGACAAGGCGATTCCTTCTTTTTGGCATAATGGTATCCTCCTGTTTAAAAGTGTTGTAAATCTGCCTAGTTGCCTATACATTTTTTAACTGAAAAGGATAAGCTATATATTGTATTTTCTCTAAGACTGTAGGGCTTTTGGAACATTTCAAAGGGATCTTTTTAATCGAGAAACAGTAAATTTGTCCTATTAAAATTGCTAATTCTTACTGGAAGAATTATAAAGGAATTATACAAATAGGAGAAAAGATCTGCACTGAAATCAGAATAAAGAAACACCTGCAAAGGAAAGTGGATCGATAGTCATTTGGGAGGATGTGACAAACAAACTTTTGACTATTTTTGTATATCAAATTACTACAGCCATTTGGACCAGGAATTATTTGCTCCGTAATACAGAAATAAAACCATAATACTTTATATACGTCACACAGGAATATTAGCATGCCAATTAAAAAAAAAACTTTTATAGGTAATATCCAATTCCCCCTGGTTTTACAATTTAGCTCAGGCATATTTCCAGGGGTTTCTGCTACTGGATAACAGTAGCAGAAACTGAATCTTTAATTGAGTTTTGGAACTCAATTTTTATGAAAAATAAAATTAGCTATGGAAAAAAGGTGAATGAGTGAAAAATGTCTGTCAAATATTTGATATTATAGCACTAATTCCGCAAAAAGGCATAATTTTCTTGGGGCTTTGCCCCATAGACCACACCAGGACTGTCCTGGACCAGTTGGTTGGGCTGTTTACAAGGCCCCAGACCTCCTGTCTACTTTTTTCGAGCCTAAGGTACATTCTGAAACTCAATCTTTTGATTAAAAACGGTAGCAGCTCCAAATCCTGGAAATTTGCCTGAAGCTATAGTTATTAGTTATGCAAATGATGATTGCTTTAGTAATTAGTTAATTATGCAATAGAATGGTGCATTTGCCTACAGGAGTATTATTCAGAGGGGAAAGGAACACAGGAGAGAAAACTCACGTAACACTGTTAACAGCATGGTAAGGTACACTCTGGGCATCCTTAATCTTTTTAGATATAGTGAGAGCTACAATGTTCTTTGTGTGCACAGACTTGTTAAAAGCAAACTAACTTTTTTAAATGATCAATTAGGTTTATAAGATCACAAAAATGAGTGGTGAGAAAAATTTTGACCATTTTGCTGGTCCCCATGTGACGTCATCACTTTTGCTGGGGCTTGAAAATGAAAGTGACAATTAGAAGCTCATATATGGCTCAAATGAAAGATATTTATCCGGGGATTCCAAAAAATATCACAACATATACCTGAAAATCAATATTTGAGAAGCTATAAAGGAAAATAGCTCAAAAAATGACGTCATCGATGACGTCATCGGCAATTAAAAAATCATCGAAATCGAAAAGTTTTTGTTTCATTTGAAAGAGGACCTGCTTGGGAACAAAAAAGTTTTAACATCGACCAAAACTTCAGTGAGGACCCAAGCCCAAACAAATAAATAAATTTGACGTCAGAACAGATCAGTCGTGCTCTTCGTTGTTTTTTTTTTAATGGAGAATTTTTTATAAAATACAAAAACATGAAAAAAACGACCAAATTTCAACAAAAAACGGTATCGCATAGTAGAGTTTCAACAAAAGATGAAACAGGATGAAATCAAAAATATTGCAAATCGATGTACAGAACAAAACTGCATAAAAGATGATGACAAAATGAGATTAGAATGTCATAAATGTCAACGAACACTGCATCATGCATGCACAGGACTACCATCTTACCAAACACGTAAATGTTCCTGAATAAAGGCTATTGAAAATACCAATGCATAAATTGCTGTTCCATCGATCAAGAGCTACACCGAAAAAAATCTTGGACAAATCAGAGAAAATCAAAAGCTGCACACACAGCCGTAAAGAAATTGAAGCGTGCGAAAATATTATCAAGGTGAAAAACGAGAATGATGAATGTTAGGGATACGTTAAAGCTAGATGTCAGGGATACGTTAAAGAAACCATGTTGCCGATACAATTCAAGCTCAATTTTTAGCGCTGGAAACTAAACTGACAACTAAAATCGAAGAGACAAGGAATGCGAAACCTAAAGATAAAAAAACGGAAAAACGGTTAGTGTAAAACACAGGTCACAGGTCACAGGTCACAGGTCACGGGTCACAGGTCACAGGTCACAGGTCATACAAATTACAGACCGGAAAACTGTAACACACTCGTAACAGACAACTCATAACATAAGTTCCTGAAAATATTATATGTAATGGAAATATAATATCAAAATATGTTATTTAGAAGACTTAAACGACAAATCATATAAACCCCAAATATTGACAACAAATGACACTTAAATTATGTAAATAATGACGTTATCTCAAAGTATGAGGTTTTGTCCACCAATTAACATCAAAATATTTTTCATGCATAATAGGATGCTGACGCTGCAAGTGGATATATATTGACAGGTTTTGAGAACATCAAATACTCCAAGAGAGGTGTTTGAGAGATGCTAGTTTATGTCATTAGGATATTTTAATTGTTGTTTGTTTAGGGTCTCATGTGTATTGCGTGTTTTGTACGGTTGTAAATGTTCTGTCCCTTGTGAGATACGTCGTATTTGTGTCGTGATTTGTGAATGTAATAAATTGTGAGCAGTCTTGTGTGTTTGTTGGAATAGAAGTATGAGAGCTGTCGTGCTAATGTTAGAGGTGTTCGCCCACAGTGTTTTAGTAAGTGTTTATTTGTATCCTTTGTATATATTTCTTACTTAACTTTGTCCTTGTATTCCTAGTCTAGTTCTAGTCTAGTACTTTTACTTGTACTGTTTTCTCGTGTTATTTTGCTATATGTAAGACTTTGTACTAGTGTATATTTATAGCCGTTCAATATGTGAAAGAGAACGCGTCAAAACCATATGGGTTTATCCTTGCTGTTGTTCATGCCTGACAGAGTGGCCAACGGCAGTAATAGTAAAACACTAAGAACATTCGTTGCACTAAATTGGACAGCTGTTTGCAAGTTCGTTGGATCAACAGAGGAGCCATCGTTCTTGAAATCCGTTGGGATTAATTATATTTGGATGGTTTTATTCACAAAAAAAGAGTGTGAACTTGAAAACAAATTTGTTGTACGTATGAGGTTTGTGGTCAACAAATGAAGTGTGCCATAAAAGCCTGCGTATTCAAGATTATATTATTGAAAGAAATTACTTCTTTGAAACTATTTCAGAATCTTTAAGTGTCATCAAAAGCTTTTACAATAAAGATGATGATGAAAAGCATTTACATTTACATCGTATCTGTTACACTTGGGAATATCAAAGAATCGTTCCCATTATTAATGACTTTGAGAACGTCTATATAAAGTATCAAGATGTATTGAAGTTGATGTTATCTAAAGATCAATATGAGTTCGAGTTATCGTTTGTTAAGAAATTTATTCGTCATTCATTAGATATAATAAACAAACCAGCTGATCACATCATGCTTGTCCTTGTGCCAATCATTCATACCGCAGAGCCTCTTGAAATTCAACGTGCTGAAAAAGTCCCACCAGTCCGTTACGAAGTTGTTTCCGAAGTCGTGGAAAAGGTAACGCGTGTTAGTGGTAGGAAGTCAGCAAGAGATGTTGAAGTATGTGAATGCCACGTGGCCGAGTCAGTTGTACCGTTGGTCCAAGAAGTTGTTGTGGTTAAAAATCCGATGGTGGTTAAACTAAACTGTATAAAAGCTGTAATTAAAATTCAAGAAGAAAACTGTAGCTGTGATGTAAAGTGCGAAAGTGACGTTGTTTTCAATGAAGCTTATTCTAAAGATCAATTTCAAATTAGTGACAAATATTGTGATTTGTCAAAGAACTTGGGGAACAATTCAATCGCTGAAAAGGAGAGATGTTTAGAAAGTTTTGAGGAATCCATGTTTTTGAGAAAATTTTATTGTAGGATCTTTTTGCGATTGTTTTGGTGTTATTTTTTGTTTTCTGATTTTCTTTTGTTCTGTTTCGAGACTTCCGTTTGTTTATTGATTGGTTCAATGAAGCGTCTTATGTGTTTGTTATTTGATTTGGTCAAGAATTTATTCTTGACGGTGGGGAGTGTTACTGCCGTAGGGGCAGTATTTTTCTTTGTTTTTGTAAATAGTTTGTAATTAGATATTTTTTGTTTCTTGCTTGTATTTTATTGCTAGTTTATGTCATTAGGATATTTTAATTGTTGTTTGTTTAGGGTCTCATGTGTATTGCGTGTTTTGTACGGTTCTAAATGTTCTGTCCCTTGTGAGATACGTCGTATTTGTGTCGTGATTTGTGAATGTAATAAATTGTGAGCAGTCTTGTGTGTTTGTTGGAATAGAAGTATGAGAGCTGTCGTGCTAATGTTAGAGGTGTTCGCCCACAGTGTTTTAGTAAGTGTTTATTTGTATCCTTTGTATATATTTCTTACTTAACTTTGTCCTTGTATTCCTAGTCTAGTCCTAGTCTAGTACTTTTACTTGTACTGTTTTCTCGTGTTATTTTGCTATATGTAAGACTTTGTACTAGTGTATATTCATAGCCGTTCAATGTGTGAAAGAGAACGCGTAAAAACCATATGGGTTTATCCTTGCTGTTGTTCATGCCTGACAGAGTGGCCAACGGCAGTAATAATACCCAAGGTGATGCATGAGATAAAATGAGATTGTAATAGCAATTTTCCTGTTAAGGGGCCGTTTAAAGCAAAAGGTGACACTGACATCAATGTTTTTTAATACGTATTCTTTGTATATAACATACGTAACATGCATATAACATTGAAAAGATAATTTTTATTACATATGTGATATAGGTGTAATATATAATACAAGTATTACAGGTCCGTGTTATACACGACATAAAACGCGAAAGCACGTGGTAAGCACGTGGATAGATTTTTGGCTTTCAAATAGTTCTAGATCAATAAAATACCTTTGGAATTATATTTTTGACATTAACAACTGTTTTTCAAACATTTTCTTTGTGTTTTACAGTACTTAATGCTGACCTGTCAACACTGACCTGTGACATGTGACCTGCATTTTACACTAACCGACGAAAACACATTCAAAGAAAAGTTTTGCCGAAATCACGAAAACCGGTGACGAGTTAAATGTATCTAGCATGAAACAAATACTTTGCAGTGAAAAGGTCGAAGAACAAATGGAAGAACAGAGAAAGCAATCAAGGGAAGCTAACATCATCATCCATGGAGTGGAAGAGAATGATAATAGAGATGACAATGATTTCGTAAACGAACTCCTAAACGATGTTAAAATAAACACAGAGCCAACTTACGTCTCCCGTATTGGTAAAAAATCAAATTGTACACAACCAATCAAAGTTGTATTTAATGACGGGCATGTAAAATACAAATTTATGAGAAACTTAAGAGAATTGAAGCATTACGATAAGTACGCCAAAATGAGCATCACAGACGATTTAACAATAATGGAAAGAGACCAAGAGCAAAAGAATGGATAAGTAAAGCAAACGAGCGAAATTGAGCAATGCCGTAGAGCGATATACTTTAATCGGATTAACTTTTGCTAGATTAACTTTTGCTAGATTAAATTTTGCGAAAACGCGTGAGATTCCTGACTCGAGAAATTAAATCCACACAGAAATTTTTAAATCGCATTTTCAGCGGAGAAACCAATCTAAAGTCTCAATTTTTGGCAAAAAACGGCTATTTTTCAGCTGTTTTCAGGCTTATTCGCGAAATTAAATCCACGCGAAATTTTTCAAAACCCTGACTCGCAAAATTAAGGTTACAGATAGGGCTCCTTTGAAGAAAATCTTTTTTTTACATCAAAAAAAATTTTTTTGCTGTAAAAGATTCAAAATTTTACGGACCATCGAATGATGCATCTCCCTATAAACCTAAAAGTGTATCAAAATTGCAAAAAATGCTAAAAACATTATTGATGTATAATCCCTATTGATTGAGCCTTTTATTTGAATTGTAAAAGAAAACTGTAAAGGGAAGTTTAAAGCGACGCTTCTTTCGATATCCCTATTATAAAGTCTTACAATGGAATAATGGTCTTTTTACTTTTCAATAAAAGAGGGGGGATTTTTCGGTAAAGATAAAAAGATTTTAAATTTTGAAACATCTCAGAATCACAATTTCTTCAAAAATCCAGTGTACATACCAACTTTGAAAGGTTACTCTACAAGATCTGGCTGGTCGATATTTCTGAAACCAACGTCATTCTATTCAGAAAAGGTTGAATAGCAAAACCATGCCTCCGATTGTTGATTCGAGGTTTTGTTGTGGAGAAAACTTGCTTTAATCGTGAAAAACCTGTTTTTTAACATCGCATAACATGAAAAGTTAAATATCTTTTGAATGGGGCGTGTAAATGATAAAGCGGAGCACGGTTTTGTAGGGGAGAACAAGGGCTTTCGAATACAAAAGGTTTCATTGAAAAATATTCAGTAGATTTTGAAGAGTAAGTCATCAAAGTACAAAGTTCGTCTTTTGAAATCGTGTCATAATTCCAAATTAGAAAAATATGTCAAAAAAGTAATTACATATTTAGAAAGCCATTGAATTGCACTTTAACCACTCCAGTCCGATTTCATCAAAGAAAGGATGCTAAATAATTAATGATACTTTTTAAAAATAATCAAATTGACCTATCTGTAACCTTAAATCCAGAAATTTTGCGATTATTTTTGCTCGCGAAATTTAATCTCGCGAAATTTAATCTGATTAAAGTACAAATGGAGAGTGCGAGGAAGTCCTCAAGGAGGACTATATATTTTTAAAAGATATTTTGTAAAACAAGATCAGTTTAGAGCTTACCAAAACTGATGGAAAACAGGGAATTTCCCCACATCTGCATTAATTTATGCAAAATTAAACACCTTTATGACCACAAATAGGCCCATAACTTTTGATCTAGAGAAGTTGGGATTTTGGTGTAATACACTTTTTTGCTCAGTTTGAAGAGCTCTATCATGTGATATAGGTTTTTTTTTAATTTGAAGACCCCCTTGCAATTTTGCCTGGAAACGCAAAAAATCGCCAATTACTCGCTACTTGCACAATAATATCGTGGAAACTTTTTGATTTTGGAATCTACATATACTAATTCGCGAAATTCCACCAAAAAAAGTTAGTTCTAAGAGGTGTATCACGATAATCATTTTCTAGCCACTTTTTTCGACCTCAGCCGCGCGACTATAAAAGAGATTTTAAGATTAATGTTGAAATGAGTATTTTTGGTTTTAAACAAATCTTTGAGAAATCAGCGTTCTTTCTGTTCTAATATATATATGCATATCATGTTGAAAAAAGAACATATTTCCGCCTTTACTTTCACTTTTGCTTTTGTGTTACGCGATTCTGAATGGATGAAAACCGCTCTCTAACAAATTCTGATTGGCTGTAAGTCTTTAGCTTCGGGATTCTGATTGGATCATTTCCCGCGCCACGGTTGAATTTTGATTGGTTGAAAGTTTCTGAGCGTGAATTCTGATTGGATGAATACCTGAAAAGTATTTAGCTTATCAAAACCTAAAGATTTCCAGGGGTTTTTATTTACTTTGCATGACGATAATTCAGCCTACAAAACACCAAGAAAAACACCCAACATAGAACAGGTGTATTTTGTAGTTCAGAATATGATAATGTGAATCTTTTTGAAATTCTATGTTAGGATTTTTTCTCAATGCCCCTTAACTATGCCTGGGGTACCTGTTGCTAAGACGTTATTTTAAAAACGAAAGCGATTACGGCAATATGCATCAAAAATAGTGATTTTCGTAATGCCTCAAATATTGATACTTGTGTTGACTGTACTGAAAGGGGGTGTTTTTTAGTGCTCTACAGTGTGGCTGGAACTTCAATATTCCAGGATTTGGAAAAGCAACTTATTGTTATCTTTTTTCTTTTTTTTTTCTTTAAAGAATCAACAAGCCATCAACATTGATACATTTCACACATTTCCTCATCAGAAACTTTTAAAATTATTTGCCATTTATGACTTTTTTGAAGCCGTTCTGAAATTAACGGGTTATTTTAAAAAGCATGGTACCCCAATTGGTGGTAATTGTTGGGGTACCACTTTCTGTCCTTAATTTTGTTAAATGACACTTAATTTCATTATAATATGGTGCTACAATCTTTCATTGATGATTTAATAAAGTTAGATTTAAGATTGTCACAAAACTTTTGTCACAATTGCCGTTTTCCGACACGAAGTGAAAATCTACTGCTTTTTAATTAAATCAGCCGCCATCTTGTTTTTCTCCTTTCCTACTTCAAAAATTTACAGACCGGAATAAGTAAGACCAGAATAAATTCAGTAACCAAACCAAACAGTATTCCAATCCAGTAACCAACATCATATTATAGTTTAAAATCAGGAGAATTGTAAGGTACTGGCTAGTAACATCTTGTTAATATCTTTTCTATTTACATGTAGTAGAGGGCATTTTGTAAAATCGCTCGATTGTTTCGGTCAAAGCACTTGTTATACATTTTTGGAAAGCTAAGGGGTAGGGGAATCGAAATTACAATGTTTCCAATTTTTTTTCGGACACTTTGGTGTGATTTTCGGACAAATATGACGGTCTCAGGCAAAAATCATAGGGTTAAAAATTAATGAAAATTTTAGCTTGAGAAAACGGAGACCTGTTGTATATTTTTGGAAAGCTCTCAAAAAATTAGGATTAGAGATATATTGCAAGTATAGGTGATTTCAGTACTAACTTGAGATATTTAGCTTCAAAAAGCGCAAAACTGGACAAAACAGCTGTTTCTGGCTGAAAAACACGGTTTTCAAGGGTTAATATCTCGAGTTAGGTACAGAAATCACCTATTACTTGCAATATATCTCTAATCTTAATTTTTTGAGAGCTTTCCAAAAATATACAACTTCTCAAGCTAAAATTTTCATTAATTTTTGACCTTATGATTTTTGCCTGAGACCGTCATATTTGTCCGAAAATCACACCAAAGTGTCCGAAAAAAAAATTGGAAACATCGTAATTTCGATTCCCCTACCCCTTAGCTTTCCAAAAATGTATAACAAGTGCTTCTAACAAAACAATCAGGTGATTTCAAAAAATCGAACAAAATTCCCCCTACTAATGTCAGAATGCTGACAAAAAATGACACTTTCTTGCAAAAATATTTAAAAAATATTGAAATATAACCAGACGGTGTCAATCGAACGAATCGAACGCCGAATCAATCGAACGCAATTGAACACAATCAAATAATTGCAATTCGATTGTCGAACGCAATCGAATCGCAATCGAATATTACCCAGGATTTACTGTTTGATTGCTTCGATTACGTTCGATTGTATTCGATTACGTTTGATTGATTCAATTGTGTATTAGATTTTATTCGCTTTGGTATGGTACTTAAGCACTTGGCGGCTCACACTAAAAAGCTCTAACAGAGTGATCAAATCCAAATTGATTTAATCGTAATCAAACTCATCGAACATAATCGTAATCGAACATTAATCCAATGTAATTGACAATCAATCGAACCAATCGAACATAGTCAACTATCAATCGAACATTACTCAAACGCAATCAAACACAATCGAATATTACCCAGGAATCGGCCGTTAGATTAAAATTCGATTACGTTCGACAATCGAATCGCAATTATTCGATCGGGTTCGATTACGTTTGATTACGTTCGATTGGTTCGATTGCGATTTTTGTTCGAAGTTGTTCGATTGACACCGTCTGGATATAATAATCGTAAGTCAAATTCCTCCAAAAAGATTTATTATACTGGAAATGATGCTCATTGTACAAAAGGATACAAATTGACAGTCATTTTAGCCTTGGAAAATCTGTAGAGATGCTTTTAGAGCAAGAAAAGCAGTGACATTTTCTTTTGTCATTTATAAAATACAATAGTTCTAAGGTTGCCTTGATTAAGAATTACATATATACTCAATATGATGCAGGAAATATAATTGGATATGAATTGACAGTAGGAAGTATAGTCTTTGATTCTCTAAAACATGTGTTTTAAAGCAAACGAGCATAAACACATATTATTTGTATTACAGTACATGTTATTATTACATGTATTAATTATATCACTCTACATTTATTTTTAAAAGCGCATTTTATTCTTTTTCACACGATTTAATTCTGGTCAGTAAATTAAATGGGTACCCCAATCAGTACCCCAATTGGTGCACCAATTGGGGTATATACCATGCTTTTTAAAATAACCCGAAATTAACCAATCAGGCTATGTAATGGAATTCCTATGGGAGTTCTTTTCAGAGATTTGTAAAATAGCTAAGTTGGGAAAAAGACTTTTCCCGGAGGTTTGAGGAAAAAACAAAACTGCCATCATAAGGCGGAACTAAGTATAGCGTCCTCGGCCATAATTGCCGCCTCATCAGGCCTCATCTCTACGTGCAAGAAAGCTCTGGAAAGCTAATCATTTTTTTTTGCGCACTAAAGGGGAAAACAAAAGTGATTGATATTCTTCAAAGGAAGAATGTCAGAAAAAAAACCCATTGACCAAAAAATGTGTTTTGTGGTAGAGAATTGATCCTATGAAGGTGAAAAAATTTCGACAATGCGCTTTTTTCGGAACCCTAAAAAACTTTAATTTTGATCTTTCTTAAGCTAAAGAGGTTGTGGGATTTGTGTTAGCGAGGCAAAACTTGCTAAAAAGCTGCGGTAAAATTGTAATCCTCAAATAATTCAAGTTCCAGAGCCGCACTGTCTATACAATGGTCAGTATTTTGTTTGAATTCTATGTTTAGATTTTTTTTACCTCGCCCCATTGCTATGAACACGCATCCTGTTACTAAGACCTTTGCTTGAAATGGAAAGCAAAACAAAAATATTATAGCACACACACTGCCGCCGGGCTTGTAATATCCCAGGCGTAGTTAATTGATATAATCGATAATTTTGAGTAATCAATAAATAATAGATTAGTAATCGATGGATTAGATATCGATTAACCGATAGAATCGATAGGTAATCAGACCTTCAAAAAATCTTGAGTATCGATCAACAATCGATTATTTCCAAGCTATCGATTACTTATCGATCACATATCGACTACATGCAACCTATCGATTACTTATCAATCATGTATCGATTGTTAACAATCATTGATTATTTATCGTTCATGCATTGATTACTTATCAATTATTTACTTATCTTCGATCACGTATCATTATTGATTATATATCGATCGTAACCGACTATTGACTACATTACCGGCCCTTTTTACGCCGGCCCTTATTCCACCAACGAGCCCAAAAATAACGCTAATAAGGGCCGGCGTAAAAAGGGCCAAGATAAGGTATTAATGAAGTAAAGAAAATTTCTGGAATTCGCCAAATCTCATACCGATCGTATTACTTTGAAAAAACGCCCGCTTTCGAATTAATAATGCTCCTCCAAAAAGGCAAACCATTCAATAACGCCCCTTCTCTAAGTAAAACGGTAACTTTGTTTTTTTTGAATTTTTTTTGTTCAGCCTTTCAGAGGGTTTGAGAATGCTTCAGCCAAAATTTACCCTATGCTTATAAAAAAAAGAGTGTAGTAGCTTTTCTAGGCCCTATGCTACCAGGGGATTGGATTCAATTCAAAAGTACATCCCAATCGAGATAAGCGAAAAATGTTGCTTTTAATTTCGCAAAAATGGCGAATATTAGAGAAATCGAGAAATTTAATCTCGCAAAGGCGAAAGTTAATCCAATTAAAGTACCACTCCCTAAAATCTGATAAATAATCGATCACGAATCGATGATAGTTGATCGATTAACTATTTGATCAATGATTAATCAATTTTTGATCGATATGTAATCGATCAAAAGCTGTGATCGATAGCCGATCGATTTTAAATTGATACTTAATTTAATCGAAGTATAATCAATCTATAATCGACAAACAATCGATGACAAAATTGATCGTTAAATAATCGGGGTTGGTCTAAAAAGCAGGGTAGCCAATGGGGTAGCCAATTGGGCTAGGTTATGGGGTACCTCTTTTTGCCTAAACTTTTGAAATCTGAAACCTGTTTTCATGTGGAAATAACTATTACAGCATCTTGTTAATGATTCCATGTAATAAAATTTAAGATTCCTCTCGAACTTCAGCCACAATAGCCTTTTTTCCAAAGGTACTGAACTTTGTTACTTCTCAAGAGACCCGGCGCCATTTTGTCTTCCTTCTTGGCTTCGTTTGAAAATTTACAGACCCGAATAAAAAATATATACAAAACAGTTTTTAATATTTTAGATTTAGATTTTATTTATGTTTTTAATACACCTTTCCCGAATTGTTATTTAGGCTTTTTGACTTTTTTGTTTTAATGTTTGAATGTTTCTATTTAGTTTCTTAAAATTGTATGTTGCAAAACTAAACAAATAAAAAAAGAATTATGAAAAAAGCACTTCCGGTTCTTGAGTTATTTTGATTTGAAATTTCTTTATAAACAATAGAATTACATGGAAACGAGGCCGGGCTGTATGTTTTAGTTTTTATAAGGGATTTCACCTTGAACAAAAACAGTCATAAAAATTGATAGAAAAAAGCTTTTGAGCTCAAATTTTCAGCATGCACTTGTCTTTATAGGAGGAATACAAATATATAGTTTTCAATATGGTTTGAAGACCTTCGAAAAAAAATAAACAATTCGGGAAAGGTGTATTGTTATTTCCGTGAAGCTGTATTTCGATGATAATAGCTTTGGAATCGCCTTTGGGCCATATGATCTCTAATCTTGTCATATCTTAACAATCCTTTGTTATTGAATCTATTGTTTAATTTAAATCTAGTTTAGATGTTTTAAACAATTAATTCCTTTTCCTTTCAAAATTTTTAAATATTGCAGCATATAATAGGTACAAAAAGTCTTTTGAAGTAGCTCTATTATAATGAAGCTCTATTTCTTACTCCTCGTGCATTAACACGTGGTAATTTATATCTTTGTTTATCTTTGGAATCATACATGATCAATCGAAGTATCAATCAGGTTCATGCTCCCTGGTCAGTAAAATGTGGTTCTATGCATTCATTTTCGGTATTTCTATTCTGGTCTGTAAAATATTTAGGTACCCCATAACCTAGCCCAATTGGCTACCCCAATTGGCTACCCTGCTTTTTAGACCAACCCAAATAATCGAGCTTTGAAAACATCTTGAGTATCGATTACCTATCGATTCTATCGGTTAATCGATATCTAATCCATCGATTACTTATCGATTATTTATCGATTACTCAAGATTATCCATTATATCGATTAACTACGCCTGGAATATCAATATACAATAAAGGTGAAAGCAAAATGACTTATTTTTACAAAATAATGATCTAATGGTCAGATTCAAAGCTTCTTTTATCAATGCGAACAAAGGTTTTGTCACTTATAAAATTTGATGCTGCTGCTGATGGTATATAATATACAAAAGCAGGATAGCTCAGGTCAGACATCAGCCATCAGCAGCAGGAGGAGTTGAAAGATGTGTGGTTGTACATTTGATAATCTTCTCTTGTGCCTAAAGGTACGTTATTAATTCTTCTTGGTATGATAAAAAGGTAAATTCAAATTGAAAAAAATGACTCCTACCTATGATATGACGGTCGTGGCTTCTTCGTAAAGACGAAAGACAGATCTGGACTTATTTCGTACTTTCCAGTCTCTTGTTCGTAGTTTTTCTGACTTTCTGGTTCTATGTGAGTTATTTTCTATGTTTTCTATCTTACTGAATGACTTACCGACAGATCGCCACCGGTGGGATTCGAACCCACTAAATGCAAAGTTCCGATGATTTGAAACCCAATGCCTTATCCACTGCGCCACGGATTCATGCCGAGAGAGTGTTTCTGACGGCTATTTATATTGTACAAACTGCAGACCAGACTATATTTAGAGAAAATCACAAAAGAGTGCTTGTTTCGAGCTCCAACCCTAACCCTACTGATAATAACCAAATTCCTAGCCAATCTGATACGTAACCACACCCAAACCACACCCATACCCAACCCTACCAGGTCGCCTGCAGGTCCTGACACTATTCCCGCATGCAGGATCCGAAAAATAGATACATGTCTTTCGCTTTTACGAAGAAGCCTTCACCTGATATGACATGGATGGACCTAGCGCTAGCCAAAGGTAAAAATGATATACTAGTAGTATAGGCTTCTTTAGGTCACTTTGAGTTACAAAAAAATGTCTCTTACAGTGTAAATCTCTACTTTGTACATCAAATTTGATCAACAATCGATGGATTGTGGTTTGTGGTTCTCTTGCAGACAGCAGAGGGAAAGAAATTTTTCAGATCAGATGAAGATGATATCTAACTAATAGACGGTTTTAGCCGTATAATGTTATATACACAAGGGTATCATGCTATGCTGCTGACGAAGGGAAGACAAAGGAAATAAATCTGATGTATTAAGGCTGAACCCTACTGAACATAGCTCCACTACTTGAAGTACCATTTTGAATTTTGGGAATTCTTATAGTCTAATGGGAATTTCCCTTTCCCGTGTTTTTTTTTTTTTTTCTGCCGACTCAGATTTTTTTGTTCAGTTCAGCAAGTTAAGCACACAACACAGCAGAAAGGTCTAGAAAGAACCAGACCAGCCACCACCCTGCCCTGCTACTCAAACACTGGTACACAACCTCTGACAACTCGGAAGTGAGATGCATGTGGCAATATATTTTTCAAACCAAATAACCACAATTCTGTTGCTGCTCTCCACTTCAGCAGGGATCGTTTTTTCGACAGAAATAACCACAAAATTAAAAGTGAGTACCTAGCTAGCTTATAAAGATTTATTCTCGAACTTTTGTTTTAATTGGTTTTCTATGGTCAATCCATTTTGGCAAGTTGATTACCTCTGTCCCCGTCAACCCAACTTAAGGGAGACTATATCATACAATCTTATCCTGTAGAGTAGATGTAGTCTGTCCAGCTGTGTGTCATCCAGTCCAGGGTGGATTTTGCAGACAGGCGTTCAGACGTAACTTTTGATTTTGATTGAATTTAATCATTATTATTATTATTATTAATTTATTTGTCAACACAGGTCAGGTTCTATATACAAAACTATATATACAAGCTATATACAATTCTATATATATTGGCAGTAAAAACTGATGTGGACCTGCAGGCTAAGAAACAAAAAAGTAAAACCGCTGCAAAGGCGAAATGTGTTTTATGCAAAATAAGACTAAGGCTAGGTTAATTAAAGTGTGTCTGAGAAATTAATGAAGAGGATTTAGAATATGTAAATCAATAACGATCGATAATAATCGAAGGTGGTCCAGTGACATGACCACCAGTCCAGTGAGAGCGCAGGTAAACTTGCCTGCAGGGAGATTTTTCCCTGCAATGCAGGTTCAGCCTGATTGGCCAGCTTTTGGCATATTACTTAGCAGTACTTTTGCGCGCATTTTGATAATTTCGATGTAAATGCGCATAATTTATGGAAAAAGCTAACTCTGCAGAAAAAAGGAAAACAAATGAAAATGAATAATTATGGATTCATTTCGTAACAAAATGGCTGTTGACTGGAAGTCTAAATACATGTGGATGATGTTTTGATGTAATTTTTAGTAGTTTTGAAAGTCTTTAGCTTGTGAAGTTTATGGTAAGTTGATTTTGTGTGTTTGCCTGGGTTTTTAAAGTTCAGAAAGTCTGTCAACAAGTTTCCAAGAAAATAAAATAAACATGATTCACTCGTTTTCTCCAACCAATCAGAATGCGTGATGATTTACTTGAGGAAACCCAGGGCAAACGCACACAAAATGACAGGGCTGTTACTGAAGGTCATCCTTATGACTGGGCTTCTTTTTTTTGTGCTTTGGTTTAATGTCAATGTTTTTGGTTTTTCTTAAAATATCAAAATGATGCTAGTGTAGTGGTCATCGTTCTTGTCTTCTGTGCTGGAGGTCAGGGTTAGATTACCACTTGGTGCTACAATTCACTTGGCATACAATTCACTTGGCAAGTGAATGTACCCTGGCCCGGGTCAACAACCCGTACCATATGAGGGGAATAGGGTACCATCACTTTGTTACAAGAGTATGGGGAGAAAAGCCAAACATTTAATGTGGTGTGGTGATGGTACTCATGTTCAGTACCTGCAAGAACGCAAGTATCATCATCAATACAGCACAGCTCTGATGTTGTTGCGTGCATGACGTAACATGTGCAGCAAATAACTCACCTTCTGTGGGAAGATCTTTTCAGGTGTTTTAGCATTTCCACCCTCAAAGCAGCAGGTGCATCTGTCTTTTAGCAACTCCGTCCACCATTTTTGATGGCCTTGATAATAGATCCAAAAGGGCGCCCTCATCTTGGAAGATAATTTGTTTTAGTCTCCAGCTTTGGAAAGTAGCAATGTTTTTGGTTACTTTAGATGGAAAATTGTAAGAAGCTTGAGTTTACAAGTGTCATTTAGTTTCTGCTGGCTGATAGAACGGCAGGATCCTGATGGATTTTCCTAACTCTCAATAACAATCAAAGTACTCAAACGGTTATATCAAGTCTTCGAAAAGTTGTTAAAAAAGTGGTTGAATTCAAATCAGATGTTTTTTGAAATTTTGGTACTCAAATTATATACCTTTAAAAAATTGCATTTAAAAAAAGGGGGGAATTTTTGTAATTTTTAAAAAATAAGGGGACGGACCTCTTGCTTGACCTAAGTTAAACTAGGACTACAGATATACCAGATACCCTTGTGTGGTTAATTGTAGGAAAAAATTCTTGGAAAAAATCGTACCCATATCACTTTATAATGAACCCCCCTCCAAATTTATGACCTTTATGCTACGAAGTGCCAAAATTGGCTAAAAACCTTCATTTTCCTTTAGCAAAATCAGACCAATAGCACTTAATTATGACCCCCTATTTTGTTGATTTTTATCTGGAGTAGCCACCCCCTGCTTATTCCAGCCCCCTGCAATTAACCACACAAGAGTACTGCTATCTTTTGTTTGGTTTTATTCATTTATACAAAAAGTTTTATTTGTATCATTTGATTATAGGATCCAGTTTATTTCCAATTTATGATTTCTTTTTATTGAGTTTTATTTAGTTGGATATCATTAAGTACCAGGACATGTTCATTAAAAAAGGCAAGTCCTGTGACATGTCAAAAAGTTGGAAAAATCGTTTTTTGTTAATAAATCAATAAATATTGTCTCAAAGTCTATGAAATTTGCTGGATAATTAGGTAACATGGTAACAAAGCCCCTGAAAGGACAAAATTTCACTTTTTGTTGTTAGTTTACCAAGAATGGATAATAATGTAACTTTTTAATTCACCTTGACCTGGAAAATGACTTTTTGAAGAATGCATGAAAATTGATTTAAATTTTCAAAGCTTAGTATGTTAACTATCACCTGTTGTTATTCGGACAGGTTTTGTTGAATGGTAACAAAGATATGGGATAATGAAGTAACATAGTCAGAAAATCATAATCTTTCAATAACTTCAATATTATAGAACATAGAAAGTCAAAACTTGAACATTATATAATAAACAAGGAATATAAGATATTGAAATCCCTAAACGACGCTAATGTTGGGTATAGATTTTATAAATCTTTATGTTTTATCATTGTATCTTCTGTATGTATTATATGTTATATGAAAGTGTTATATATGTACATAGTAAGCTTGTTAGATGTTACATGTATATTATATTTTATGATTGATAGCTAGGTCTACCATCTTGCCCTCTGCAATGGAGATCACATGTTTGTGTCTGAGAGTCTTGATCTCCATTGTCCCCCCCCTGTGCACTCCTCCTTTGGGTCCTTGCTGGAAGAATGGGCCTGAGTGAGCTCTCCTCCCTGACATGTGTTTTTATAAGAGCCTGTTCTCTCCAGCAAGGATGAGTGGAAGCCTGATCATAACAATGAATGGATGAATCTCTTATACTGATATGTTAACACACGAGGATCAACTTAATATAATATGGAAGTAGGATTTATTCAGACAGATGTACCTTTTATGTTCAATATATTCAGTTTTTAAAGATAACATCATTTGGTCTCCACCATATTTTAAGATCAAAACAGACACCCAACATTGGTAGCAGAGGGTTGTTATGGTGATATGGCAGGCTTCCTCTCATCAGCAACAGATAAACGTCACCACTGAAAATACCCTTATCACGACAAAGAACATCTACCGCGTCAAAAGAGACATCCATGAGAACTCAGAAGCATCACTAAGGCTGGTCGGGAGGTCGCTCCAAGTGCTGATGGTGGGTTAGGACAAAGAAACCCGGAGAGCATTGGTGGATCAAGGCTAGACAGGGCCCATCTAGAAGGGGATCAAGCGGATCACGAGCTGAGCTGGTGTGTTGGCTACTGAAGTTTCTGGAGTTGAAAAAAAAAAACACTTCTATTCACGGTAAAAAAAAATTTTCATAAAACTTTTGGACAGAGGTTTTGAAATAGTTAAAAGTCGTCGGAAAACAAAAGTGATTGTGAAAAATGGTAGATGCACGTATTGAACTTAACTTGGACAGTAAATTTTAGAACTCTCATGAATTTAACAAACTTGATGGATCGTGGGAGACATAACAAACTTTTAAAGTAATTTTGAATTTTTATTTGTTTACTGGTTACAACCAATATATCAGATCGAATAATGAATGGAATGAGCGTGGAGTGTAAAGAAAATCTTGTTTGAGGAAATGTTCGTAGCAGATTAATTTACCATTTCAATTGAGTAGGAGGAGGAAGGGTGTAGAAACAACAGACTGCTGTGCAAACCATCCTCTTTCCCCACCCTTGAGACTTGAGAAGGTTTTAAAATTTCATTGAATTCGAATGTAAGCATGTGCTATAAGACAGGATTCCCTCCTGTTGACTTCTAATCCTGCCGCTGGCTTGGGAAGATTTGATTTGATAAAATTTGACAAATGGACGAGAAATGAAAATTGATAATGTTTAAATGAATTGTGATGTAGGCCATGCTGAAAGAGAGGTGGACCGCCCGTACACCGGTCATAAATTCCTGTCGACTCCCAATCTTGCTTGTTTTGCTTGGGGAGATCTCATGTTTATGCTAACACTATATTTTCTTTTCTTCATGTAAATTATTTGGTGACATCAATGAATCACAATGGTGTTTGATTATGGAGCGATGTCGAGTTGTTGAGCAGGGAAATCGATTCAAGAACAATTCATAGAAAGATCATGGTGATTTACTTGCTAAGAACACACTGGAATGAAATTTTCATTAATTGGGGCTTTTTGGATAATTTGTAACAAAACTGTCACCTATCATTACTAGCACTCTTGGTTGCAAAAACTAGAAATTTAGGTTTGCTATCATTTAAAGCATAGACAAATATTAAACAGATATAAGTGCTTTCAAATTTTTGATTTTTATTAATGGGACATGGTCTGGATAACATGATAACATAGATAAAAGAAAACAGAACTTCCACTCAAACACTTTGGTGAGAAAACGATACGAAATATATACTAGTAATATAAAATTATGAATAACATTAGAGAATTATAAATTGTACTATAAATTCTGAAAGCCCATTCTTTTAAAATTAGTACTATTTGGATAACAAAGTAACAAGCAGCTAGTGATAAAAGTGAAAATTTAATGAAGTTTTATCATATCGCGTTCCTCTTGCTAATCAAAAATCACCCATCACCCATCACGTTACAAAATTATCCAAAAAGTGCCTATTATATCAATTTTTTGTACCTTTTCTTTTGCGAGACTTAAGGTTTCTACTTTTAAAAACTTCTCTCTGAAGGAAACCTATGAGCTTTTAAAAGTATTATAGATATGGTGATACATGTGAAGAGGTATGAATGACAGTTAATTATGCAAGCTTTTTCAAGGTAGCTTTTGAAAATGTTACATTATTATCCAATTCTTACCAAACAGTACTCCTTACTCTGCTAATTAATTTAAGAACATTAGGTACAATAAAAACATCAGGTTTTAACTCAGATGAAATGTTTTTTGATATCAATATCTGGATATTATGAAACAGCATATTGTGACCTTTAAGCTGTGTTACATCATTATCCAGTGGGTATTTCAACAAACTTTTCGTGTCAAAATGATATCTATTATACCCTAAATAAGTTCTATAACTCAAGATATCTATAGGTTAAGCTGCTTAGTAGATCTAGAAATCATTATCCAGCTTAACTGAAAAAGTTGGTGTTACATCATTATCCAGCACTGTAAAAAGTTCAAACTAACATATCTTTTGTTCTTTTAAAGGGGAAAAAATTCTGTTACCAAATTATCCAAGAAGAACATTTCACCTTAACCATCAGAATAATCTGACCTTTGATAAGAAATGGTAAACCACTAAAATGGATAATCTTGTAACATAGACATCAAATGTCACAGAAACCTCAAAAACTTGCCTTTTTTAATGAACATGTCCACCAATAGAATGTTGATGGTATTGATTTCAAACAATCGTGCTAAAAATCGTTGTATTTGTTGTTGTCAAACTTTTTATTTAAGGGGGCGGGCATTCTAACACTGGTACTGGTAATTTTCGTTCGATTTATGGGGGCAGTTTCCTTTTTTAAGGGCAAAACTGCATTTTATGGGATGACTGAAAAAGTAGGCAGAAACCATGGGCTGACGGCATTAGACCAACTTACAGTACATATTCCTATATGATCGAAATAAGAAGGGACGAGGGAGATGTGGATAAGAGCATTTGGGTTAAAATGCCAAAAGTTATTTGTTACCCTTTCTCTAAGATAGGGCACCACAGAATAAAAGTCCTTTTAATATCTGTCATATTCCATATCCCTTTCAGCCTTGCACTCCAAACAGAAACTTACAGTAAAAGCTTAGTTAAGTTTAAGTTATTAAGTTTCTTTAATTATCTTTCTGCTAACATTGGCATTGTTTAAAATTATATTTTTTAAATTTATTTATTTTTATTTCAGAAACCCATTTATGACAAGCAGACAAGCAGGTAATTGAATTTAAGCATTTTGAAATTCCAGTTATAATTTTGATATTAAAAATTTAGAATGTTCGAAAGAATTTTCTAAATCTTGAAACAAAGATTTAATATATACTGTATGTAGTCCTGAGATAAGGTTTTTACCTTCGAATATAGCATGAATGCTTCCATGTTATGTCAACAGGGAAATTTAATGTAAATATGAAAAAACATGCTACAATGCCTCGGCATACTATAAAGTAACTTTTTTGTTTCACTTTTTTCATTTAAGATGTCCAGAAAATGCATACATGCATAGAGGGAGATGTGTCTGCAATTTTGGTGCTATCACTTTTGATGATAATGGTAAATTTGTGTGTGAAAGATGTCTAAAATGTAGTGACTGCACTGGGACTCCATATTTATGTGGTAACTCAAAACCTTACCCATACAAAGGAAAACCAACGTGCAGTCATCGATTTAGAGGCTATTACGTAAAGTTCGGAACATTTTACGAATGCCGAAAACCATGTAATCCAACCCATAATGAAATTGAAGTCAATCCATGTGGTTGCCACAATCGCCTATGCAAATGCAAACCTGGTATGTATCGTGATCACGTGTACAAGGAATGCACCAAACATTGCTCTCCTTGCACCTCAAAGCATCATGAACGTATTCCGGAGGAATGTGACTCTATGCCTGAAAACGAGGTAGGTGTTGAAAAACATTTTTAATAAGTTCCCTTTATTTCTAATCAGCAACACAGCTATTTTACTTTTCCTTTTCAATTTCTTTTTTTTCATTGATTTCTATCCTATTTACAGTGTGACTAACGCCTCACCACTTTAAATTTAGGAGTGAAGACTGCGCTCTAGAACAATTTATAAACTTAAAATCATCAATGTTAATCTTTTCAAAAGGTTTCTGTTTTTGACCGAAAACTTTCTGAAGGCCTCTTTTATCTTCAAAAAATGGATTAAATTATTAGAATAAACTTCATTCTTGCAGAGCTACTGAAATATGGCAGCTTTGTTAGGGAGTAGATACGTTTTATGAAAGAGGTGGGATAGGAGTATGGATTCTGCATCAGACCCCTCTGCACACTAGGTGACTTCTTTGTAACAATGATTTCTTTCCTGTCAAGCTTAGGAATGATTGGGTTACCCTTGAAATCACAATTTTTCATAACTTTCCTTATCTATTAAGAGGTGCTCTGAACCTGAAAACTACAAGTCATCAACTTCCTCAAGCCCTCCATATACCATTAAACCATCATTCACAAAAGACGAGTCTCCAACCACCACATTACCACTACAAACAACAGAAACTGATAGCCCATCAACGACAGCGAACACTACAAATCATCCATCCACAACATCATCAGACACTACAACTCGCATATCTGTTACACACTCACACACACCAACACAAACTGATATCACTGAATCTTCTAAAAACCCTAGAAACATAATTGATGAACCGTCGGAGGCCACTCCTGGTGAACCTCCCACAGACAACCCCTGGACCAACAACACTGTCATTAATGTACTTATTGTATTGGTGGTGTTTATTGTTGTTCTAATTGTTGCTGTTGTGATTGTTTTCTGTAAGTTTTGATAAGTCAATTCCTTGATACAGAAATATTCAAGAAACTTTTTTTTTTGAATGTGTGGTTATGTGTGCTTATTAAAGGTTGTGTTTTTACATAAGTGGTCCCGCTTCATATCAGACACATATTTCATATCATGACAGTGTCTTCCTATTGTTATATTGTGCAGATATAAACAAAAAATGTTTTTTCTTTTAGTCTTTCTGACCAATCTTGCTCCACATCCGTGTCAATCCAATGTGAAAAAGCTTGTGAATTGATTGAGTAAGCAAACCATATCCCTCTTATTTAAAAACAAAACCTTTATATAAAAAGATTCTAAATAAATATAAATTTACCTTTTATTTAATATTCATGCAGTCTTTTTACTCTCCTTTTCAGTCGTCTATGGCAAACCGATCAGAGATTATATTTCTAAATATGGAAACAGTAACGACGAAGAGAACAAACCAATAATGTTGGGTAATTAATTTAAATTTATTGTCATTAACCATGACCTATCCTATTTGAACGTGTTGATCATAATGGGGAGGGAAAGTCTCAGCGCAGGTTGTATTTATCTGATTTTCTAATTCTTTTTTAAGATCAAAATTTAAAAATTTAAATCTAGGCAGAAATAACATTTAACAAATATACCTGTATGCCTGCTCACACATGTACAAATGCCTAAAATATGAACATAGTATTAACACTAAGTGTTCTTTCCCCGAATTCCCTCGCTATGGTTTAATGTCCTTTTTTTTCTTCAGATTTGACAAACATTGTGACGCTTTTGAATGCCAAAGTTTCAGTTGCTTTACAAGGTATGTCTTTAACCTTTTATTTCTAGAGTAATGCACTTTTTGAAGAAAAAAAGTTGGCCTTAGATTGGACGAATGGGGTTTTCTCCGGTGATACCCCTGGAGTATCTCAAGACTTAAACTTACTTTCAAGAATCAATCATTGTCTCCCTTTTCTCAAAGAATGTAGATAACAAAACCGTAGGGGCATTAACTTCTCGCAGACCCAGTAGGATTTTTTCAGCCAGTGGGGATGAAAATAACGAACTGAAACTCGATGGGGATTGATTTTCTCATATTATTTATGGCTGGGGATTTAAATTCTTTTGTTTTCAAGTCAGAAATTCCAGTGGGGATGGGAAAAAATAGCACAATATTTTGCAGTGAGGATTGGTTTATTTGATTATTTTCAGTGGGGACAAAAATTAGAGTTTGATTTTCCACCGGGGACGATATTTTGGCAAATTCTTCCAGTGGGAAGGGTTCCCAGTGGGTCTGAGAAGGAGGTGTGTAGGGAGTACTTGCATGCACTTCCGAAGCTATCTTCTTATATGGCAATATTTCTTATTATCATTATAAAGTTAATTTATCATCCCACATGCACCACAAATACTCATTGTTCAGCGATACCGACAGTATTATGCATGTTAAATGACATGCACAATATATTATAAATTCTCTTTTTAGATACTATAATTATGGAATGGGGAACGAACATCAAAAATGCATTCAATCAAATTTTTAATGAGAGCAAGATTTCCAATGTCCGTGAGAGTTTTGCAGAAAGAGTCTTCGGTACCGAGTACCACCAAAAAATTGCTCTTTACGTTGACGGAGAAGGAGATCATCTTTTCTATTTTCTGAAGGGTGAGAGACCAGAATATACATTATGCGATTTTATTGGTGATGTCTCAGATGTGGGAATTGAGAAGCATCTTATTGTCAAATTCATAAACGTCATCAAAGACTTATGACTATACTCGATTAAAAATAAGTATTTTTTAAAAATGATGACTTTATCGATTGTCTGTCAAGCATGTTGAAAACCAAAGAATGCAGTACGTGAATTCAGAGACCAGAACTTGAAAAAAAAATCAATTTATCAGACGTTTTCGTTACACGCTCGTCTTCATGTATAATAACATGCATGAAATAATTGGATTTTATGATTTAAAGTGGTATGCTCTGAAAAATTCAACAGCTTTTAGTCAACAGGATAAAGATTTGCTCCCAGTATTTTAATGATAGACCATTATCCTTTTCAGTTTAGCATTTATTGAGCTGTAAATAATGCATTATATTTCTAGCGAAACGAAAACTTTTTTAAATATTTTCTACTGAAATAATTTTACACTTTATTTTTTTATCTTATTATTGTATAGTATTTCTTTGTTTGGATGTTTTCGTTTAAAAACATACTCTCGGGTACCTAATAGCCGGGGGGGGGGCCGCTAATTAATTTTTGGAAAATTTTCCACCCAGGACATTCTTATTCCAGCCCCCCCGCTTATTGATTTTTGGGAAAAAATTTTTTGAAAGTTCCCTCTTTTGCCCTAATTCTGCTGTATCAGCCTCCTTTTCGAACATTTCCACCCAGGACATTTTTATTCCAACCCCCCTGCTTATTAAATTTTGAGATTTTTTCCAATCCACAAGAACTTTGCCAAAATTCGAAAATTTTTGGTTTTTTGAAAAGAAGACCCTCCAGTGAACATTAAATATTATTACGAAAACGTTTAAAAATTAGTTAAAAAAAGTCTATTGGTCAAAATTGACATTTTCATTTTTTGCCGAAGGTTGGAGCTTGCCCAAGCACATTACAAAATATCAATTTTTGCTCATAGACTTCTTAAAAAGGATTTTCAGACTTTTTCGTAATAATATTTTTTGTTCACTGGAAGGTATTCTTTCCAAAAAACCAAAAATCTTTGAATTTTGGCAAATTTTGATTTTTCGATGACGTCATCATTTTATGACGTCATTTTGCCTTATTTCCTTTATATCTCCTGATATATTCATTTTCAGATATAGGCTGTGACCTTTTTTTTATCAGTATTTCATGCTCTTTTGAATGAAATAAAAATTTTTCAATTTTGACGACCTTTTATTTTGGTTGCCATAGTAACCAATGACGTCAGTTTCCATGGCAACCGGTGGTCACACCCGGCCCCACCTCTCAAATTTTGATCTTCTACATTCAAGGAAGAATATTCAATCATAAATCCCTTTGCACAAGCTGCTGCACACGGGAAGCTTTTTCGCGACATAGTTGCCCCTACTATTAATACGCTATTGTTAGCCAAGTATGCCTTGTTTGGTCACACAATTTTTGATATTATTTAACACTGATCATTTGTTGGCAAAAATATGGTACGGCGAGCGACGTACCTGCCGTACCCGGTGCGGCGCTCCAAGAGTTTAGCCCAAGAAAAAAAATTAAAAATTAGAATGCCTAGATTGCCTGAAAACGCATCATGTGCATCATGATGTGAATTATTTTTAAATCGTTCGATGCTGCACAAGATGTTTTTAAAACTACATACTTTTACTAATTATTGGAGGAGTAAATACCGCCTTTACTGTCTCTAAGTTATCAGTGTATTGTATTGTAGTAGCAATATAAGTTATATCATTTATACCATATTATTTAGTGCTGACGGAGAAAATTTTATCTAGACTTATTCGTTGGATGCAGTATTTGCATCACAAAAGTTGTCATTAAAAAAATGCGCCCGCCAGAAAAATAACGAAAAATTTGTTTAGAAATCGTAAAGTTTTGCTTATTTTGAATAACCTCACAATGCCAATAATAAGTCAATAGGACATCCACAAGATTATGCGAGCGAAGCGAGAAATTTTTACCGGTAAAAATAGCGCGGTGGCGGAATAGACTTTTTGCATGAAACTCATGAAGAAACTAAAAGGTAAATAAGTTTATACCGAAATACCGTTTTTTATTGATAAAAATATCAAAATACCGACAAAAAAAACAGGCAATTTTACCGATACCAGTAGAAAATGAAATACCGTAATCCCGTCGTTTTTTTCCGTGATACTGATTTACCGGGGGTAAAAAGGCCCAATACTGTCATACCGTAAAAGTGACCCCCCCCCCCCTTTTAGCCATTGCGCCGCGCCGACAAACGAAACGGGAACACTTACGTAAAAATAAAACCTTTAAAGTACGACATCTAGCCTTCGGGCGGGCTGCGGGGAATGAAAGTGACGATAATTTTGAGGGGGTGACGAAATTTTTCCCCGACCAAAACATTTACATTTACCCAAAATTTTATACCGCAACCATAATTTAAATCTAATTTTTTTACACCTTTTTACTTACCGAAATTAGTGCTTTAAACGTCGAATTACAAGATCCTTTTCGAGCTAGTTAAGGATACAAGATTTCTCCCCGACGAAAAAGAAACCGACTAAAATAAAACTCCGACATTTTTTTCCCCGATAAGCAAGGTCCATGTTTCTATTTCAAAGACTCGTGTGTGGAGCAAGTCATAAAAGCGCGCGTGTTGAAAGTGAAAATAACAAAGTTTTTGATCAAAAAAGGAATAATGGTGGCAAGGCTGAGGTGAGAGAGTTTTCAATTTTAGCTTCTTTCAAAAGTAAGCAAATTTATATTCGTCTTTTGTAATCTACCCATGTCTCCGATTTATCTGTGATTTGTCCAAGAGTCGAAGAGTTACTCAAAAAGTGTTTCCATGGACGGCTCATAATTTCCCTGTATCCACAAAACTTCCCTTTAAACATGATTAGGTAGGGTAGGCACTACAGTTAGGAAATTCCCTTTGTCATGCTTCTTTGTCATGATGCCTCCTATAACAATGAAAATGCTTTGTCATGATTTATCAGATAAAATGGTGTCATGAGTATGAACAAAAAGAACAAAAAGAAACGACTGGACATCCATCTCATCCTTTGCTTGGTTTTTTTCTACTGACAGCGCTTTAGCGCTTATTAAGCTATCAGGATTAATGTAGCTAACTTTTGATAAATAATGAATAGCCCAAACTATTCATATAGTTTTTGGGTGAAAAGAGATGGTTGCACATTAATCTTGTATTTCCCAAAGCAACACAGAAGGGAAATCGTTAAGCGTTTGTATTTTGCACGTTAATTTTCTAATCCACTAGATACATGGTCGACAGTCGAGGGCATGTTTTTTGAGAAATCAAAAGAGCAAGGATAAGCCGATCAGGAAATACAAAGTTTCTTCGATTTTCTCCTATATGTTGCTTTGGAAAATGAAATTATTTCTTTCAAAAGAAAACATTTAAAATGTGTAACCATCTCTTTTCATCCACAAATTATATTATGAATGATTTTGGGCTATTCAGCGTTTTATTACATGTTTTGTTAATCATGTATAGCTTAAGCAGCCACTTTAAAGGGATCCTCCGGTCATTTTTCAAGTTTGGCTTTTATGAATATGAGAAGGAAAATCTATTTCATAAAACGTAAAAATCTCTTATAGAGCCATAAATGAAATTTTAAAACAGTCGAAGCTTCATAAAAAGATTATCTCTTTGACCCTCCCTTCCAAACAGCTGAATCGAAATGGTGTGTATGTGACGTCACTTGTTGCCCTCTCTTCTTTTATAAATCGTTTAACAGAAGAGAAAGCTTCAGATTTTTCAAGTTTTTTCTCTTTTTTGTCTAGTGATAAGTTATCATTCTTTCAATTCTTCTCCCTTCTGTGAACGGCTAAAACTTTTCCTTGTCAAAAATATTATCCTAGGAAAATGTAAGGTATAGGAAAATGATGGGCTTGCAGTTCCAGCCAACGCGAAGCGGGGATAAAACGACTATCACTAGTACATCATTGACTACACCAGAAAATAGAACAAATCAACAAGATCAGTCAGAAATAATTGGGAGATCTTGTGTGCTAAGAACTAGGTAGAAGATCAAATAAGAAAATATAGCTTTTCTCAATGTTGACTCATTATTTGTCTCTGATTTTTTGCACAATGATGCAAAATGCAATTTCCCACTCCTGATGGTGTATACGTAGGATTCAAGGCAGGGGTAGCTACCAGAGAGAGGCGTATGTCATCATGGAGATTAGTCGAATAGGAAGAAGAACTCAATGAATAAAAAAGCTGATTAATATTAGACAAATATTCATGAAATAAAAAAAACAAAATGAAATCTATTGATTGTCTATCACTGCCATTCTGGAAAGCTTTGTAGAGCGTTCGATAGTTTCTTTTCTAGCAGGCCTTTCAGCAGGTGTAACGTGAAGCCGCTTTCTCTTTGTGAAGAACTTCCTATTTCTATCTACGACTGTGTGGTAGCATCGAACAGCAATGTCTCGAAGGAAGTCGTATGATTTCTCCTTCTTGACCTGCTTTGCCACAAACCGGTGGGAGTATTTGTGATACTGAAGGCAATCTTGAATCGCCCTACTAAGTTTCCCTCCTTGAGCGTTTGCTTCTGTTCCCTATTGATATTAAGGTTATGGTCTAAGGCAGCAAGCATCATACCACATTCCATTTTATCCTCCTCGTAAAAAATAGATTTGAGCAGGTACCTTATCTTCAGTGCATGGAAAACCTCCAAGTGTGTATAGACGTTTAAATTGAGCTTGCGAAGACCTTTTTGGAATCCCGCGTTAAAGATAATCTTCTACAAGGCTTCTTGTGGTTTAGATCCTGCCTTTAGCCAATCATACTGATGTGATTTGTCATGGGGTGGGCAACTTGTGTAGTGGTTTCCTGGAAATTCGTGTCTGTCAACAATGTGAACAATCACGCTGTTAAACCGCTCTGTCAGCTCTTCTCCGTTTTCGTTGCAATTTTGTACCGCCCAATAAAAATGATTTACTATCATTGGAGCCCAACCTGCCAGCTTCTCGTATGATTCTCTAACTATTCAAAGGCAAAATATATTGCAACTGTTCTCGTATTTCCCGTGATTTGTATCGCAAAACACCCATGAAAATGAAATGATAAAGTTATATGAAAGCTTCAGAAACAAGGTTTTTCATTTTTTGAAGGGAGAAAGAAAAAAACATCAAATAAAAATTAAAACGTCATTGGTAATCTCAGTCCATTTCACTGGAATTCACTGTAAAATAAGCTTTTCAACTTCTTATGTGACAACAATCTACGTCACAACTCATTACTTTCGGCATCTGGTTAAAAATTACATTTTAAAACAAGATGGCGACTATTGATTTTTCTTTCTCTATTTGTTAAACAAAAAGTGCTCATAATCTCCTTATGTGGAGCTTTTGAGGGAAAAGAAAAACGTTTTCGTAGATGTTTTTATGTTAGCAGTGATGATATGAGAGGAACTTTAAAAAAGACCGGAGGGTCCCTTTAAAATCATAATGAAACTATGGAATTTGACAGTTTGATGATATACTCAGGAGAAAACTTTGCTAACGGCGATAAAAACTCTTTTTAGCTTTATAATTTACTTTTTAATTCCTCCTAATTTAGGAGGAAGGTAAGAGAGACAAAATACCTTCTGTCAACTTGCGAAAACTTTGGCTAATATTTTGAAATTTTGACTCAAAGGTATGGAATAATTTTAGAGTATGGGGTTCACATAACGTTGTCCACATGACTTAAGGTTCAATCTCAAAATAAGTGTCTTGGAAAATTGGAAATCTGTCAATTCTGTTCTGCCTTTGAGATTGACCTTTTTGTCATATGAAAACATTGATTATTCCTCTACATGAAAAAAGAGCAACCACAACAGTAAAACTCTAAAATTTGTAAGGTATATACTAATTTTGAGATATAACCTTTAGTCATGTGAACGACGATAATGATATTCAGGTTTTGAACTTTTGCATGCCATTTCTTTAAGCCATAGAAAAAGTTCCATAGTGTGAACCCCCCTTTTTTCTTGCTTTATATTATAGGGGGATAAGAGATTTTCCAAATAAGATGGGGGGTTTTAAGATTTTAAGGGGTTCAAGATTTTAGGAGGATAACAACTTTTGGTCAAAATATCTACCATGTTTTATATTTAGATATTTGGTGTGGGACAAATGAAAAACAAGTGTAGGTAGCTAAACTTTTGCCTGTGGCGCCATATTAAACTCTTTTTTCATATAATATTTCATACAAATTTTAATGTTTTTGGTTTTGAATGACTACACGCTTTTTCTTTTATAAGAATAACTTCTATAAGAATATCAGGGTGAGATTTCGGGTTTAAAACAATAGGCCTATTGTTTAGAACAATAGAAAAATAAGAATAATGCTCACCCTCAACCAAAGTACACTATTCTTATGAAAAAAAAAGCATATATTGGACTGCTCTTGTAAATAGTGAGGGCTCAAAAAACACATACTGTATAGGGAGATAAAATAAAAATGGAGGGGTTCAGACTCCTATGAACACTATGGGTTCAAAGGTATACACACAGTTGAAATTCTGCTCTTTAGCGTTGAAAAATATTGATAAAATATATTTGCAAAATTATGACAAAAGAGAATAATTCTTTTGTAAATTACAATGTTCAAGCTCGATCATCCTTTTAGCTAAGTAATTCAGAGAATTAAAATTGTGACGGAATATTGTCAAATTTTTTTATTCCAATTTTGAAATATAATATAGGGGGTAACAAAGCTCGCTTCAAAGACATAATAGATATAGAAGATTAACGTCCTGTCATTTATATCCTCATGGTATGAATAAAAATTTTGTGTTTGAGTACAGTTGCTATTCTAATCTGTTTCTTAAACTTACCATACTTACCTATAGCAATTCGAAAGTTTTCTTAACAATCAAACGCTTTTCCTGAGCCTTAATTGGTTCATTTAAGTTAATTTTATCTTAATTTATAGTTTCAACCAATTAGCTCGATTTGATTGTTAAGGGAACTTTTGGATTGTTATATGTAAGTATAGTACAAGTTTATATTTTACTTAAAAATATAGGTGAAGAAGTAAAAAAAATTGTTTTTGAGATTATGAATTTGATTTGAGGAAAAGACATGATACAGTAGACAATTTTAAATGTCTTATCTATTTTTTACCATGAAGCTTCACATCTTTATTTACTTTCTCGTTGCTGTCAGTGTTATTGTGGATGCTTCTGAAAAGGTAAATATATGTAACAAACAATAACAATTTCTGGAATCTTGGTCTATATTGCCGTGGGGGTAAGTCACCGTTAGAGAAAATCCCCTATTTTTTTTTTTACCTTTCATGGTTCTTGTATCATTAAAAGGGCTCACAAAGGGGGAAATCCCTACCCTTAGCTTGAGGGGTTATTTTAACTTTTTTTGTAATGCTCGTAGAGAGACCCTTACTGTCCATACCCGGGTCAGTCTGGGGTTTTTATAAGACACAAATACTTTGAATTTTACAGAACAGCAAGAAAAGCATTTACTTGCTCACCCTAAAATTCATTTAAACAAAAGACTTAGATTTGGCAAAAATAAGACATGTAATGTAAATGTAGAAACACTATTCCCTCTACAATATTCATTTATCCAAGGTCCCAAAGGTCCCGAGGTCCCGAGATGAGAATACACCAAATACACCCCAAAATAAACATATACCCCCTTGGTCCCAACGGTCCCGAGGTCCCGAGATGAAATTATATCAAATACACCCAAAATACACATATACCCCCCTTAGTCCCCGAAGGTCCCGAGGTCCGAGATGAGAATACACCAAAACACCCAAATATACTATACCCCCCTTGGCCCAAAGGTCCCGAGGTCCCCGAGATTAGAATACCAAAAACACCCCCAAAATACCATATACCCCCTTGGTCCCGAAGGTCCCGAGTCCCGAAGATGAAGATACCAATAAAAACACCCCAAATATACATATACCACCTTGGTCCCGAAGGTCCCGAGGTCCCGAGGTGAGAATACACCAAATACACCCTAAAATACACATACCCCCTTGGTCCCAAATGTCCCGAGGTCCCGAGATGAGAATATACCAAATACACCCCAAAATACACATATACCCTCTTAGTCCCGAAGGTCCCGAGGTCCCGAGATGAGAATATACCAAATACACCCCAAAATATACATATACACCCCCTTAGTCCCGAAGGGTCCCGAGGTCCCGAGGTGAGAATAACCAATCAAATACCCTAAAATCACATACCCCCTGGACCCCATGTCCCGAGGTCCCGAGATGAAATATACAAAATACACCCCAAAATACACATATACCCCCTTAGTCCCGAAGGTCCCGAGGTCCCGAGATGAGAATACACCAAAGTACACCCCAAAATACACATATACCCCCTTGGTCCCAAAGGTCCCGAGGTCCCGAGATGAGAATATACCAAATACACCCCAAAATATACATATACCCCCTTAGTCCCGAAGGTCCCGAGGTCCCGAGAGAATAACCAAATACACCCCCAAAATATACATATATCCCCTTGGTCCCAAAGGTCCCGAGGTCCCGAGATGAGAATACACCAAATACACCCCAAAATATACATATACCCCCTTGGTCCCAAAAGTCCCGAGGTCCCGAGATGAAATTATATCAAATACACCCCAAAATACACACATACCCCCTTAGTCCCGAAGGTCCCGAGTATGAAATACACCAATACCCCAAAATATACATAATACCCCCTTGGTCCCAAAGGTCCCGAGGTCCCGAGATGAAAATACACAAATACACCCCAAAAATACACATATACCCCCCTTGGGTCCCGAAGGTCCCGAGGTCCCGAGATGAGAATATACCAAATACACCCCAAAATATACATATACCCCCCCCTTGTCCCCAAAGGTCCCGAGGTCCCGAGATGAAATACACCAAATACACCCAAAATATCATTACCCCCGTAGTCCAAAGGTCCGAGGTCCCGAGATGAGAATAGACCAATACAACCCCAAAATACCATAGACCCCCTTGGTCCAAAGGTCCTGGAGATGAAAATACACCAATAACCACAAAATAACATATACCCCTTAGTCCCAAAGGTCCCGGGTCCGCGAGATGAGAATTACAAATCCACCCCAAATATACATATACCACCCCCTTTCCCCGAGGTCCCGAGATGAGAATACACCAAATACACCCCAAAATATACTATACCCCCCTTGGTCCCAAAGGTCCCCGAGTGGTAAAACAACCCCAAAATATACATATACCCCCTTGGTCCCAAAGTCCCCGAGATTGAATACCCAAATATACCCCAAAATTTGGTCCCGAAGGTCCCGAATCCCGAGATGAGAGATAGTTCCCGAGGTGAGAATCACCACACACCCTAAAATACACATACCCCCTTTCCCAATGTCCCGGTCCGAGATGAGAATATACATATTAGCTCAAAATATGGGATTGTGCTTAAGCTAGAAAAATTTATTTTTCTTTTTAAGCATCAACTTTATAAGAACACAATTCATAAATCTTAAACCAATGATTATTTTTTTTTCGGCGTTTGGCTCTTTCAAAGTAAGTACAGTAATCTAGAAACATTTATTTTTCTTATAAGCATCAACTTTATAAGAACACAATTCATAAATCTTAAGCCAATGATTATTTTTTTTCGGCGTTTGGCTCTTTCAAAGTATGTATAGGATTGCGCTTAAACTAGAAACATTTGTTTTTCTTATAAGCATCAACTTTATAACAACACAATTCATAACTCTTAAACACTATTTGTTAGCTTTTGTTTGATAAAAGAAATCAAATCTCTGAAAGCCTATTCCACTTAGAAAAATATCCTTGTTCTTATAAAATTCTTATAAACTAATTTTAGATTTAGCAAAATTGCCCATTTCTTTCGTATATTCTTAAGCTTACCATGTTCTCCCTTGTTAACTTTGTAAAAACTACCGTATTTCTTCGAATAAACGTCCTGGGCGTCTTTTTAATTTTAAGACTTTCAAGAGGGGTGTTAATTAAAAAATTTAAAACCTCCCATTGAGGGGAGTCTTTTTCCTCAGAGAAGGAGCGTGTATTCGAAGGAATACGGTAATTACCGAAAGGTATATACTATTCTACAAAGAGTTATTTGATTCTCATAAACTAGTTGCTTATAGGAAAAATTAATATACTCATATTATTTGCTCCCCCTAGTTTACTTTGTAAGAACTATTTACCGAAAGGTATATAACCTCTATCAAGAGTTATTGCTTTGATTCTTGTAAAGTTAATGCTTACAAGAAAAATAAATATGCTCACATTATGTGCCATCCCTTGTTTACTTGCAAACTAATAACCGAAAGATATATTAACCTCTATCAAGAGTTATTGCTTTGATTCTTTTAAAGTTAGTGCGCACAAGAAAAATAAATATGCTCACATTATGTGCCGTCCCTTGTTTACTTGCAAAAACTAATAAACCGAAAGATATATTAACCTCAATCAAGAGTTATTGCTTTGATTCTTTAAATTAATGCTTACAAGAAAATAAAATCCTCACATTATCGTCCCTTGTTTACTTTGTAAAAACTAATTACCAAAAGGTATATCACCGTCTATCAAGAGTTATTGATCTGTTTCTTATAAAGTAGGTGCTTATAAGAAAAATGATTATTTTCATTTTAGGCGCTAATTCCATGTTTGCTTTGAAAGAGCCAATCACCGAAAGCTAAAACTTAGGGTTGAAAGTTATAGATCTTATTGCTTATAAGAAAATAATTTTTTTCCATTTGAGGCGCTATTCCATGTTTGCTTGAAAGAACAATCACCGAAAGCTTAAACTTAGTGGTGAAAAGTTTAGATCATTTTCTTATAAATGATCTTTAATGGTGATGCTTAAAAAGATATTACTTCTGTATTTGATAGAGCTAAAATACCTAAAGCCAAAAAAGGTAAAGTAATGGGGGAAAGCTAGCAATGTTTTACATATCTGCGCAAATTTTTATTACATATCTGTGCAGCTCGAAATTACATAGTTGCCCAAAATAATTACATATTTGCGCAAAATTACATATCTGCGCAATAATTACATATCTCTGGCACAACATCTCGGGACCTTTGGGACTAGGGGGTAATGTATATTTTCGGTGTATTTTGGTATATTCTAATTCGGGCTCGGGACCTTGGGACAAGGGGTATATGTAATTTGGGTGTATTTTGCTTATTCTCATCTCGGGACCTCGGGACTTTGGGACCAAGGGGTTATATGAATATTTTGGGGTGTATTTGGTATTCTTATCTCGGACCTCGGACCTTCGGGACTAAGGGGTATATGTATATTTTTGTTTTGGTAATCTAGGGCTCGTAGACCTCGGAGACTTACTGTCCTATCACGAATATAGAACTGGTTCGGTATTTTAGCCGACCTACAGACCCTGCACCTAATTTTGCCTAAGTATCCCCAGGAGGCTTCATTGACACAAATGGAAAGGCTCAAAACACCTATCTAATACTACTTACTTCAAAAGGCAGATCTGAAAGGGGTTCAAAGTTTATCATGGAGAGTCTTCTCTTCGTTAAAGACTACAGCTGATCGAAACATCCCCACTTTTTACTCCCTACTCCATTTGGATACCAGAACTCCCAAGCCTTGCTTTGACTCAACCTTGTACAAAATCCATACTCATATATTTACATATAATTTACTTTCAATAAATATGCTTTTCAAGAGAATAATTTGAATGTTTACATTATTAGGTTTTGCCTCATGTTTAAAACAAAAGGACAGGTGCATTTTGACATTTTGTTTCCAAAATTTGTGCAAAAATGACTCCTAATGAGACTTAAAAACCCAAATAATTTACTAAGAATGTTCCAATTTCTCCCAATTTTTAGCACCCTACGGAAAAAAGACTTTTTTTCCCATTTTCTGTTTTTGCAACCCTATACTTGGGACTGGTGTGATGAATTTTGAGTGTTTGTGTGAGGGAGATATTTTTTCACTACTTAACAAATTCTGTCACAAAATGTAAGAAGTCAGTAAACTATAGAAAAAAATGCAGGAAATATCAGCAAAATAAAAGAGAAAAAAGATTTTCATGACTATCAATAAGAACCAGTCCAAAAGTAAATCGCAAAAAAACTATATAGAAGAAGCAAATTTGATTTCAAAAACCACTACTGTTAATAAATTCTTTTTTTTTAAGATTTTAATATCTCAAAAAGTACTAACTAATCAAAAGATTTGCTTGAGTATATACCCCCCCCCTCGGCTCATCCTAAAGCTTGAAATTTATGGCTCAGGTTTAGACCGACTTTAATATCATTCTCAACAATTGATAATCAAATATTTTCATTTCAAAACCTCAAAATGAAATAATAAATTTTCCACTATGCGGGAGTACAGTACATTTATTTGCCTTGCAGACATCATAATCTAGATGTAAGATATCTCAATCAAATTTGAGTATCAGTAAGAAAAAACGTATTGAATTTTGGTATTTTGGTATGAATTCATAACGATAATTGTACCAATGATTACATAGGCGAAACTGCTTGACGTCTAATCAGAGGACTGGATGAGCACATAGTAAAAGCTAACAAAAAATTCCCAAATAAAGCGTTTTTGTTGAGATGATTATTTGAAATTATAGCTATTCATTCTAAAAAATCTAAAATATAATAATGAAAAATATTTCTACTGGGTGACCCACGAAAAAGTATAAGAGTTTTGAGGGTAACTGTGTCCGAAAAAATATTGAATTTTAACTAGATTCTCTTTTCGTGGTAAAGAGGAAAGGCAAACTTAAATTTTGATGTATCATTTTTTAATTTTGGAAAAGTAGTTATCGAGATATGGAGGTAAAAAGTCAAAAGTCATTATAAAAACAGTCAAAAAACGTCAAAAAAGACAGTATCAAATTTGTATCAGAACAAACATCTTTCCTTTGATCATTTTGCTATTTCTTTGTCTTAAAAGTTTCGTTAAGAAAAAAATAAGTAATTTCGAATTTTGGACAATTCCCAAATCATCCTTTTGGGAATAAATAGAAAGTACCAAAAGTAGCAAAAAGAGTTTTCAACCTTTGTTATTCTTTTCTGAATCCTTCCGGTAAGAGAAATCAATTATGCTTCTGATCACTCGATGTCCCTTTCTATTTGTTAATCAATCAATTTGATATTGTCTTTTTGATGTTTTTAAACTGTTTAAACCATATCTCGATTTAACTACTTTTCCAAAATTAAAAAATGATACATCAAAATTTAAGTTTGCCTTTCCTCTTTACCATGAAAAAAGACTTTAGTTAAAATTCAATTTTTTTCGGACACAGTTACCCTCTTATACTTTTTCGTGGGTCACCCGGTATTAAACTATAATTTAAATAATTTGTAATTTGTAATTCATTACCCCTCATTTCTTATAAATGACATTTCAATATCTCACTGGATTAGAGTTTTTTTCTTTTACTCATTGTATAGATTCTTTCTTTCAGAGTTTCTTTTATTAACAAATTTAAATAAAACAATTAAAAGAAATCAATATGTTTTTGCTTTCTTTTAAATCATTTTGGATCCATATATAAAATTTCTAATCTGGTCAACTTGTTCCGAAATAATGAGCTTTTCCAGTATTACTATATTTTAAAGTTTAAGTTTGGGTCCTATATTTAGACCCTGATCGTTTGTGCTAAATTTCATTCTTTCATCATCGTTTGAAGTACTGTCGCGCGTTTTTATGCTCTAAAACACTCCGCTCAGTCAAAATTTGATAATGTTAGAGATTGCAATATTTAACGCTTTCCTCCATTATTGAATTATAAGATTACGATTAATTACGTCACAACCCGATCCAGAACCTTCAAGATATTGCGAGTCCCTGAAAACACTTCCTATTGATCCAGATTGATATGAAATTTCTGATTCTAAAGTTTGCTGTAAAGTGATATAAAAATATGTTTAAATTATTTCCTCTTTTTAAAGGGATCCCTCTCAAGAAGACTGAAAAGACAGACCGATCGGTGAGTCATTAAAAACTCATTTTCTTTCCCACCTAATTTAATATTCTATTTAAGATCTTAGAGTATCAGTGCTAAAGAAACAGTCAATAATATTTCAAACTATACTCTTGATTTTAGATGTAACAAGAATGCCTTTGTCAACAAATATGGTGAATGTCAGTGTATCAGAAATATGATAACCTTCAAGAGGGATAATCAAATATTTTGTGAAAAATGTCCCGGAAAGTGCCCTGAATGCATGGGAACAAAGTATTTTTGTGACCTTTGGGTCCCATACCATGACTATGATGGCAAACCAGTGGTATGCTCTGACCCACCTCCTGGCATGTACATCAAGCATGGAAAATTTGAAATGTGTAGTCCAAAATGCCATCATTTAGAGATTCAAAAGAGGGACTGTGGCTGCGGTAACCGTTTATGTCAGTGTCCAAAAGGAATTTACCGAGATGTGTACAAGGATTGCACAAAAAAATGCTCAAAATGTATGAATGTACATCATATTCGAGTGTCAACTGGCGAATGTGATTCAATGCCAGAAGGAATGGTAGGTTGCCGTATTGTGGGTCTTTGATTGATCTATATCTTTCCTTTGATTTTTTATTCTCGAGGCAATTGTTTAGGTTTTACAGCCCTGCCTCAGTGACCCACTGGACCTTTTGTTTTCCGAAAAGTCAAGCAGATGGAGTGTTCTAAATTTGAATTTCGTACACTTTATTTTCGTTGGTGTTGAGGATATTTTTCAAGTGAGCAAAATATGGTAATGGAGTGTTTTCGAAATAGAGTAGAAAGACTTTCTTCGACAGGTCTTTTTGTGATATCTTATTTTACATTTAGAGATGTCTTGAACGAGATGACCCAAAACAGGAAACTACCACCACACCACCAACACCCTACACAACCAAGACTAAACCAATATCTACTCTATCAATCACCCCATCTATTTCATCAACAGTTATGACAACAAAAAATTCTCCAACAACGAGACTTCGTCCCACAACAAAGCCTGCAACCACAACCAAAAATTCTCCAACAACGAGACTTCCTCTCACGACAAATTCCACTACTACAACACAGAATCCTCCAACAACGAGACTTCGTCCCACAACAAAGTCTGCAACCACAACCAAAAATCCTCTAACAACGAGACTTCCTCCCACGACAAAGTCCACTACCACAATACATAATCCTTCAACAACGAGATTTTCTTCCACGATAAAGCCTACAACCACAACCAAAAATCCTCCAACAGCGAGACTTGCTCCCACGACAAAACATGCTAACACAACAATAGACTTTAGTCCACCTAATCATGAAGGAACAAATAATTATGATCCAATAGCAGCTGCACTGCTTTTTATTGTCGCCATTACCTTGGTTGTTATGCTGGTGTATGGTAAGTTCACCTTATAAAAAAAGCGTGGTAGTACGAAAAAGAACCATTAAAGCCATTGACCTTTTACATGTATGTTGATTCAGCAGATTGAAATAAGTAGAATCTATTTCAATGAATAAAGAAAAATGTGGAGCAAGATTTTTTTTCTTCCTTTTATTTACAAATTTGAAAGGACTCTTTTATTAAAATTTTGCTGACATCAGTTTCAGACGAGTCGGGTGTATATGACACCGTATAATCCCTTTAACCCTGGTAAAAATGAAAAGATCTTATCAAGAAACTTTGCTTATTCTTTTTCAGTTTCTTACTACGAACGTGCCAAGATCTTTCAAGATCTTTAACGATCTGATAAGACTCTTTTATAAGTTTTGAATAGGATTCTTGTCCCTTACAGTGATTCAAGATCTTGGCGGAATCTTAAGTAAAAGTAAGTCGGAGGTTACCCGAAGGCTCCTCTTTCGATAGCTATCTACCTGAAGGTAGGGGAGGGGTTGCTCCACTTACCCTTAATCCTTCTCTTAATTGCTGAGCATCAAGCAGAGAGGCATAAAGTACCATTTTGGAAATCCTTGGTATGACCCGGCTGGGGGTTGAACCCTCAACCTTGTGCACCGTAGACGGATGCTCTACCACAGCACTAGGTCGCTGACGAAATCTTACTACTATCCCGTTCACTTATTGAATAGGGCCGAAAGCTTCGCTCGAGTGACAGCATTCAATGATGACCTCGTGAATACTTCCCATTAATCAACTATTTCATTAATACAGTCAATGATAACAAACACACAAAAGAAAAACCATTATCGTATTTCGAAGCTGACCAAAAACTGCTTCGTAAATACTATCCTAGAGATTGCTCTCCTTGAGTAAAGACTCCTTCTTATGAAAAACAATCATAACCCGAAATTTACGTGCTTTTAAGATTCTTAAACCCAACTGATAAGACCACTAGAATCCTAAAGCTTCTTGCATAATAGTTAGTTAAGATTTGGAAAGTCTCTTTATAAAAACTTTACAAGTTACGCAAAGAATCTTAAAATATTTAATGGCTTAAGATTTCGTAAGATTCTACTTAAGAACTTAATAAGAAATAATAATTATCTTACTATAAATACGCGGGAAGAATCTTGACAATTTTTAGCGATTTCTTTACAAGATCTTTAAAGATCTTTTTGCTGGAAGATCTTACAAAGATTTTATAAGATTCTTACTTGTTAAAGATCTTGAAAGATCTTCAACGATCTTTTCAGATCTTATCAAGAATTTTTACCAGGGAAGCTTCTTCAACCTTTCCCGAGCAACTACGTTTGGAATGACAGATTGAATCTTTGCGCTTTGTTGTCACATGGCATAGATCTCGAAATTTTGCGATATTATTTTTTTTCTTAAAACCCGGTGTTTCCCTTTGGCTAGAAAGCTCGTATCGGTTCACTGAGACAGGGTATTTCTAAATATAGCATTTTTCATTTATAGCTTTCCGTAAGCGATTGAGAAGGGCGTACCGAAAATTTAGATATGGAACACCAGCTACAGGTAAACTTTTATACCTTACTTGAACAATTTTTGGTTTTTCTTTTTTTTGTCGAAAATCGCATTAATTCGTGAAAATTAATCAAAGCTAAATTTAATGAGTTACAGATCAACGCCTAGTTAGCATAGGATAAAGGGCTGACTGGTATCGTTAATGACAATGGTACTGTTTACACCCCTTCTCACAGTCCCACTGGGACCCCTTTCCACTGGAAAAATTGGCCAAAATATCGTCCCCAGTGGAAAATTATACTCTGATTTTTGTCCCCGTTGAAAATAATCAGATAAGCAAATCCTCACTGCAAAATAATGTGCTATTTTTTCTATCCCACTGAATTTTTGCTAGAAAATAATGTAATTGAAATCCCTAGTATTAGCAATAAAAAACATGGTAATATCAATCACCATTTGGTCCGTTATTTTACCCCCACTGGCTGATAAAATCCCACCGGGTCTGTGAGAAGGGGGTGTCTTTCTCATTTAAAGCAACAGATTTTCCTTTCTCCTTTAGTCTTTTTGCACAGATTGAGAACGTTAAGTATTAGAACGCGTTCAGATTCATATTCTTGAAATAGCGCTTTTCTTGCTGTCGTACATGAAGATCAGTACGAAAAACAAACTTTATATAATTGTTACATTATTGCCCCTAAAATTAATCTTTAATACTTTTAGGTGGTGGATATAAGATGTTGCCAGACCATATCAAAGGTAATATTTATTCATCAATTTTGCTCTTCACATAGGACATTCGATTTGAAACGTTAAAAATCTTTTGTTCACTATTATCATCTGGATAATGAAATGGACACTTTAATTCTCAGATCTTTCTTTAACAGTTAGGTCGTGTTCAGACCTGAAAGTTTAAGGGTGGTTTTTCACTGAGACTGTCTGGCGAAAATTGATTAGCTGAAACAAAGAAAATTGATAGGAAAGCATTACTGACTCCCAAAACAGTTGTCAAAGCGTTTACAACCCTTTGAATTTGAAGAAAATTTTATTAAAAATCATCAACTCGCATATCAAGGGATTTAAAATTACAGCCTTCTAATGGACATTTTCTGTGATAAGATTCCTCGTCTTTTGTATCAAATCAATACATATGAAAGTTTGCTCTTCAACTCTATCGGGAAAGAAAACACTTTTCCCATATGACAAATTTTTTTACAAAAGAATCCCACTGCACATTCTGCTACTTTTATGGTAACCAATTTATTTATGCTGTCTTTTTCGCTTAATTGGTCATTAAGCCAAGAGAGCTCTAGCCCTCTCTTGGAGAACAAAAGGTTTAATGACCAATTTTCGACATTAAATCTAGAATGCTGATATGAAGCCATAGTCATTATAAAAAACACTGGTCTGGCAATGTATTGTTTTAGCTTTATTGTCAAATTTTCTTTTGTTATAAATAAAAGGCAAGATGCGATTTGCAAACTTTTTGATCACGTTACCAAATTCTCCTCTTGGGATTGGTCTAGTTTTCAATCACATGATCAAAAAGTATGCAAAACAAGTCGATTAGCGAACGCAAGCTCTAACTGTTAACAATAGAAATAAACAAAAGCCTTCCAGACCGGGGTTTTTATAATGACTATGATGAAGCCATCAAAATCTGATGTTAAGCACGAATCTTCATTGTATATTTTTTACAACCCTTAGAAATTTATGAAAAGGACCGTTGATGAGAACCACTTACCTATCTAGCGTAGTGAAAAACCACCCTAAGTTTAAGGTTTAAATAGTACTTTGTTGATATGGGATTGGAATTCAATTATAATCACTTTTCTTTTGTCATCATCGATTGGTGATCTCGAGGAATCTCCTTTCCTAACTTGAAATCATGTCATCTTCTCTCTTGAGACACTTTGAAACAAAAAAGATTTCAGGGAATCCCTCTGCAAGACGCTAATTCGTGTTCGTTGAAGCCATTACTGCTAGAGATGCTCCGAGCGTCTCTAAGTCATAAATTTCACGTTCTTTTTTCTTCATTTACAAAAGGAGCATGCTTTTCACTTGCGAATTCTGATTTCGTCTATTCAGAAAACTGTAACGAAATCGTAAAAACTTTTTTTTTAAACCAGAGGGTGATTCCTTTTTAAACTTTGGTTTAACTAATGAGAAGCGTGCCGTTAAATACAAAAGGAATATAAAAGAAACATGTAGACCTAATTGCTTTAAACCTTGGTTTGAACACGACCTTAGTGTCTTTCTTTTTGCTCGCCTGATGACAAAATCTCATTCAGCTTATTTATAAACGTTTGAAAAGCTATAATTCTTTTCTTCCTTTTTTTATAGAAAAAAGCTTCTATGATATGAGGGGAAAAGTAGAATTTGAAAATGCTTTTATTTGCATGATGGAAAGAATTGAAGAATCGCAGCGAAGACTATTTACAAGTAAGAAGATTGGTCCTCAACTTGATGTACCAAAGCGTATCTTTGAACGTCTCGGAAGTGAATTTCCTTCTTACAAAGTAATCGAATTGTGCCAAGACTTGAGGGAAATTGGTGTAAAAAACTACATATTGACTTCGTTTACTGATGACATTCTAAATGATTAAATTATATATACCATGGTTTAAAGTATCCAGCTGCGCAGAAAAAAACTCAAAGGTTCAATCGAACGTGATTACAACAATGGTGGTTTATTCGCACAAATGGTATAATGATACAAAAGAAAATCGAGAAGAACAATCGTGAAAACATGAATCCCTGCCAGGGAGCAAAATATTAATAGAGGAAAAGGAAGAAAATTAACCGTATGGTTTAAAGTAATAAAAAACTTTACGGCAAGTTCACGAAATTCTATGTATTACTGAGACAGAAACCCTACATGGATAAAATGGGGGAATAGGTGGACTTTTTTAAGGAATGGTATGTCTATGTATTGGAAAGCAGTCCAAAGCAGCCTACGAGGCGGCCTCTTGAACGATGTGTATTGTCTAGAAATGTTGATTTGTTCGAATAATGGCACGTGGTCTCCTAAAAGATGAGAACACCTATTAATAAAAAATAGTGGTTCTGGTGGTTTTTTTAATTTCATGAATCAAACAAACATTCGTTGTTCAGTTGCACAATTTAACTTCTTAAATTCTTATATTTAAATTCTTGAATTCTTATATTATATTGTAATTGTTTTGTAATTTTTTATAAATCTTGAATATTTTTTATAAACGTTTTATAATATTCTGTACTGCACAAATCTTATAAGATACTATAAGATATGTATGTTCTTTCATCGGTCAAAATCAAAGGTTTGTTTCTTCTAGAGATCAGTGAAATGAAGTGGTGTGAAATTTCCACAAAATGGCCTGTTTTTCACATTACTGAAACCGGATTTCTTCAAATTACTTATCAAAGGCCCATCAAACCCCAATCAAGTTTTAACAAATATCTTTGTACCCCAGTAAGTGTCATATTTTCACCACATCACATAGTTCTTGAACACTGACATCAGTATTCGTGATATCCAGGATGTAATCTTTGCGCCTAAACAATAGATGTGACGTAACAACTTTGCCGCCATTATTGGTGGCAAAAAAATTGGCCCGCTAACCTATTTTGTATTGAAACCGGGGGTTTACGAAAAAGGATGCTTAATATCTTGTGACGTAATATAATAGAATTAAATATCTTTTGGAAATCTATTGTAGATAATTAAAGAATTTCATTAAAATAGTTTTTTTTCTTTGATTTGGAGTATTTGGACTTCTGTATTAATATTTTCTTAGTTTTTTCCGGGGGTCCTTGCTTGGAAAACATTGGGGAACGCTTTTGTTTTGCCACCAATAATGGCGGCCAAATGTTTTGATTCGGAGTGTCAATCAACGAAAAGATTACATCAAAATTATCAAGAATTCTAAGGTCTGGAGTTTCTCAATGTTCTTCTTTAGTATCGGCTTCTGTCCGATATTTCTGATATTTCATTTTATTTCAAATCTTCTTGTATTTTAGATAATCTTTTCTATCTTTAAATAAAAAAAATTCTTTAGAACAATATCATTGAGTACATTTGTCTTTAACTTTACTTTTCCTTTTAAATTTTTGAAATGAACTATCCTCTCAGGCAAGTTACGGCCTGTGCGCAAGAAATTCGATAAATCGTGACGGCCGTGACGGCCAGTTGTTCCACCCCTTTTTATGGGAAAATTTTTCGTTATTTTCACTCTTCATATGAATACCTTTCCAAAATATCCTACCTTCGTACCAAATTTAAGCTCATTTGGATAAATATTCCAGGATTTATTAGCAGTTTAAATTTTTGCTGACGTCAGCAAAAAGTGTTTTTTCCTTAATTTGACCAAAATGGCTGAAATACAATTTTTGGCCCAGGACTTTTTGAAAAGGCATTAATATGACGAGTGAGAAAAACCAAAATTTTTCCCGAAAAGGGGGTGGAACAACTGGCCTCACGCATCATTTGATTCGTTAATTTTTTGAACAGGCCTTAACTTGCCCGAGCTCAAAAATCTTTCCAATAAAACCTATGGAGAAAATAGGAAACTAAAGGTTTAGAACATGTTCGAACAATCGCCCGTTGCTACTGTAAGAATTTTCTTATGAGAATAACTTCTATATCAGGGTGGGATATTTCGGAGTTAGAACATTGGCCTATTGTTTAGAACAATAGAAAAATGCTCACCATCAGCCAAAAAACACTATTCTTATAAAAAGACCCACTGTGGCCCCAGCCCCACTAGAAGATTTCGCAAAAATTTCCTCCCTTGTGGGAAAAATATCCTAGAATTTCAGCCCCACTGGGAAATTGACTTTGATTTTATCCCCATTCGAAATTTCAAAAGAAATCTCTATAAGGTTCAGAAATCCAATGATTGTATATTAACCTCTACCCATTCAAATTTTAAATTGCAATTTAATGGAATTTAAAGATCTTCTTAAAAACTTACTGATCAAGGTAATCAAGTTTCTAAAACTCAAAAACACAAAGTCATGTCGCTTCATGATTGTTCATACTTTCACATTTGTTTTTTACTGATCTCAAATTTACTTAACCAGAAACCGCCCACTAAAAATATTGCCTGGGGTTACCCACCTTTGTCCACCCAACTTTCAAGTATGCTCCAATTTCTGTAAAAAATAATAACTCATTGTTAAGGTGGCCATCCACTGGAAATTGAAAAATCGACCTTTTAACTTTAAATGTTGATTACTCAATAAATAAAAATGATATGGGCTTGAAACTTCCAGGTATTGTTATTTATGACCTAAAGTTAATATTAAAAAAAAATCAAAAAAAAAAATTGGAAGACGGGGGTTTGGTACGACTTTTCAGAAAAATCAAAATAATCTTGTGTCAACGTTTTAGAGAAAACTACAAATACTTGGTTAATGATTTTTGGTATGTAGAGGCACTTTAGGACAAAGAATGGAATGAGCGAAAAAAAAATTTGAAAAATCCAAAATCCGGGGGTAAAAGCCAAAAAAACAGTTTTTTCAAAATATAATATCTGGAATTTGTGAAATCTGAAAAATCCTTCGCTCATTCCACAGCCCTCATAGATGTGCAAATACCCTGAAAAAATCAGACCAATCGGACAACTAGATCCTGAGATTTTTCCGCCACATGATTGGGAACCCCCGGATTTGCGTTTTGAGAAATCGTGCTTTTAAAACATAAATTGCGGTTAAATGAAAAGATTATAGTTTTCACTAGGGATTTTTTTTATGATTTGAGCCTATAAGGGAGTTTTCTACATTATTGCAAAGAAAATAAGGATTTAAAACTATTTACAGTGAAAATTTTGGCCAATTTGAGTGACATTTTGATCATTTTCAGAAAACCGCAAAACTCATTTTCACCACGAAAACCACCCCGAAATGTAAATAACAATGCCAACATTCATTGTAAGACTATTTTGGACTATTCCTATCAGCAGGGATTAAAAACTAAATCAATTAAGTTAAAATATTCATTCAAAAAGCTCTGGAACACTGAAGACTCGTTATCGTGTTACAGGGCACTTTCACTTTCACTTTCATGCCATCGCTGAAAGCATAATGAAACCGCCAAAATCTAATCCCACACAGTTGAAAAAGTAATTTGAAGATGATTGTGTTGTTTTTTAAGAGATTCCTGGCAAAAAAACATTAAAATAGCACCCAAAAAAGAATAAACAAGCAAACAAAAAGTTCTACATACCTTTGGCTGGTGGCGCACTACACAACAACGGACCGTGCTCTTTAATCAAAAAAAATCACAAGTTACATCATGATTAAATATTCCTTAGAGTTTTACAAACCTCCTTGTATAATAAGAGAACCATAAAACATCATTTACAGCAACAAATGTGGATGAAACACTCAGCAAAAGTCAGTGAGCTTCATCCTCCAAAATTGTCCAAAAACCATCTTTAAAATTCGAGGGCGGTCATTGCAACGATGTAAAAATAATAGATAACCAACTACCTCTAGAAGGCACTTCTCCCAAGAGAACAACCATTGTTTTCCTATTGAAATGAGCACTCCTTTAAATAGCTCTGTGTGCAGTGCGTGTTATGCTTTTAGCTAGATTTTGACACACTTTTTGACATCCACTGAATTGATAGAAAATTTGAATTGTTATTTACTGCAAATTTTGGAATTTTTTTCAAAAGATAAAGGTACCAATCTTTAGACAAATTGACTACGGATCGACCTGATACCACTTAATCTTCATCTGGATAAATAAACGCTCATAAAATGATGTTATCTGAAAAATATATGTGTGATTTGAAGTGCGATATCTCACGAATGAAAAGTGCATGAAGGTTGCCTGATACAAAATAAACAGATGAATGTTTATAGAACAATAATATCTAATTAAAAAATTCCTTCTATGAGGCTGCCTATAGGAAAATACACTTTTTCTAACCCAAATTTTGGAAAAATATACATCACGTGATTGATTCTGTCCAATAGAAGGTTGCAAATGAAGCAAGTTTTTATTTAATTGCACTTTTTACGATGCAAAATGTCATCAATATTTTTACAACCATAACACGGATGTTTTTTGAGAATCAAGGCAAGTTGGTTATCTATTATTTTTACATCGTTGGTCATTGTTTACAAAGTTTGAAAACTGAATATGGGTACACCAAGCGACTTCAAACCTTCTAGAAATGTTTCTAGCGACTTGAAGACGACCCGTAAAGATTTTCAAGCCGTTTGAGCAGCTAGAGAAGGAAGAATACACCGTTTTCATGTCTCGGCAAATCCGGGTGGCCCGTCTTGCGGAACATCCCGAAATTTCGAACATGGTAGGAAAACAAGAGGGGGGCGTTCCAAAAAGTTGGAAAAAGTGATGTAGGCCTTTTCTCATTCCTACAATTACATGAAAAGGCAAAGTTTTGTACTAGTGTTATTCGATTTAAAGAATGAGACCCTTTCCATGATTTTGAGCCCAAAAACCATGTTAAACTTTACCTTTGAAAGCCCATACTTCAAGAAAAAGCCCTGTCTTTTGAAACTTGACAATTACTGTAAATTCGAACCTATATACTATTTCTAAGTTTTAGCTCATGTATATAGGATGTCTTATTATATTTTATCATATTATTTTCAAGAAAATTAAAGATTTTTCAAGAAAATAAAAGCTATGGTGGTTGTTTACTTTTTGAGGTATAAAAGTAACAGTAACCCTTGCAAACCACTTTTTCTTCCCCACCAGAATTCGAACCGGGAACTTAGAATCAGAATGTAATGTGGCTAACCACTAAACCATCCTGCCACCTAATTCATCCAGTAAATTCACATACATAATATACTAAAAAATAAAGAAATAGTATTGTTATATCTTTCTTTTTAAGTACAAAATCTATTTAGTACCTGTCAATCAAAGTGCCAATCAAAATCAATTTAATAGTATGATTTCTGATTTTTCAGATTTATTATTTGATTTCTTTTTTTCATCAGCAGAATCATTTATATAGTACCTGTCAATCAAAGTTGTTTTAATATTGGTTTTGTTTTTATCTTTTTACAGGACATACGTAGCCCACTGTGAAAATGCACCACTTGTACCCAGTAAACAGAACCAAGAAAAAGCTCTAGATGGTGAATATACTTTGAAGTTGAAGATTGGGGAAAAGAAAATCAAAGATCCACTGAAAATAGACCAGGGCTGGATGAAGGAAAAGGATGCAATTACCAAGTGGCCATCAATTTATTACCAAGATATGTCCCATTACATCAATCTCCAGGGACCACAGTTTCTTGCACAACTCGATAGGGAATACAAGTTGGGGAAGGCATTTCGATATTGGGCGGACGGATTGGTTGGAGATATTTCTTTTTTGGATATTGGTCAAGACATGTGCATTTTGAAAGCACAAGTTTGTCGGTCAATGGAAATGAGGAAAAAGAAATATGACGTTTGGGCAGTGGTAACCAAAGATATAGATAACGAGCGACCAGGGGGAGAGATTCTGACAGCTTATTGTGGTTGTTTAGCAGGTTTGGGCGGGATGTGTAACCATTTGACAGGGATGTTGTTTAAAGTGGAAAATGCAGTAACAAAAGGTCTAACAAAGCCATCAAAGACTAGCCAAAAGTCAACCTGGAATGACCGATCAGGAGGCAGGGCACAATTGGTCTATGGTCCAGTCAAAGAGATAGTGTTACAAAAAGAGCATTACCATAACGTTTCCGACCGAGACCTAGGGCAAGAGGCTGAAAGTTTTCGAAATTTTGAAGGGTCACTATATGTTGAACATAAAGAACAATTGAAAGAACCACAAGTATTGCGTAAAAAATTATTCAATTTACTTAAAAATGCGTTGTTACTAAAAGTGGTAACACAGGGTAACACATGGTAACAGGGGGTAACACTAGGGTAACAGGGGGTAACACATGGGTAACACATGGGTAACAGGGGTAACACTAGGGTAACAGAGTAGGGAGAGTAACAGTTTGAAAATGGTGGCTCTGAGGGGTCGGAAATTTGAAAATTGACTTAACCAATGTTGTTGGTGAATACAATGATAGAATGAATGATGCTGGTCAATGCAATGATGGAATCGATGTTGCTGGTGAATGCAATGATGGTGTTACTGGTGAATGCAATGATGGAATCAATGGTGCTGTGAATGCAATGGTGGAATCAATAGTGCAGGTGACTGAAATGATGGAATCGATGTTACTGGTGAATGCAATGATGGTGTTACTGGTGAATGTAATGATGGAATCAATGGTGCTGGTGAATGCAATGATGGAATCAATGATGCTGGTGAATGCAATGGTGGAATCAATGGTGCAGGTGACTGAAATGAAGGAATCGATGTTGCTTGTGAATTCAATGTTGGAATCAATGGTGCAGGTGACTGAAATGATGGAATCGATGTTGCTGGTGAATGCAATGATGGTGTTGTTACTAGTGAATGCAATGATGGAATCAATGGTGCTGGTGAATGTAATGCTGGAATCAATGGTGCTGGTGAATTCAATGTTGGAATCAATGGTGCAGGTGACTGAAATGATGGAATCGATGTTGCTGGTGAATGCAATGATGGTGTTACTGGTGAATGCAATGATGGAATCAATGGTGCTGGTGAATGTAATGCTGGAATCAATGGTGCTGGTGAATTCAATGTTGGAATCAATGGTGCAGGTGACTTTCCTTGTCTTATACATAAGTTGGTCATGTTTTACTAACGGGCGGGAAACAGGGCGTCCATGGGCGAAGCATTAAAAGCTTAAAGGTAGGTATTTTAAAACCTAAAATTTTCTGCTTATTCTTTACTTTTATGAATTGAAATTTTCAGAGGTTGTTCCAAAGAAGTTATACTTGACTTTAAGCCAAAAAAATAAAAAACCACCAAAAAAGTATCAATCACTATTTTCAAACTCAGTGGATGGCCACCTTAAACACGAAATACAAGGACTTGGACCAGAGGAATGTAAAAAGATGGAAAAACAGCTTTTCTGATTACCTTAAGGGTATTAATTTTCGCGGGGATTATATTTCGCGAATTTCGCGAGTTTTTCCGAAATTCGTGAAATATAATCCCCGCGAAAATTTTAAAAACCTGTGGATTCGCGAAATTCGCAAAATATAATCCTCGCGAAAAATTTAAAATCATGATTTTTGCCTGAACCCCTAGGAAAATGAAAGAAATTCGGTTAAAAAGGGGCTGATTCGCGAAATTTTATCCTCGCGAAAATTTAGAATTCCCGTCTTCGCGAAAATAAGTCCCGCGAAAATTAAATTATTTCGCGAAAAAATTGTCTCGCGAAAATAAGTTACCGCGAAAATTAGTACCCTTAAGGTACTCAAAGTTCAACGATTAATTCTATTGAAAATTCTATTGTAAAAACGTTGATTAGGTCATTAAATTAAAGTCCAGAAAAGACGGCTCGCCATACAAATCGGACGGTTTCTACATGATTTGACGATAAAAATGAAAATTTGTTTTTCTTTTTTTGCCGATTACTAGTTCAATTTTTAAGAATAAGGAGCAATATTTTTACCAATGTATAGCAAAAGAAATTCTTAACGCAATGATATTAAATTGGTTCTTGTAAAACTGTCAGAAGTCGAGTAAAATCAAGATGAAGTTATAATTTTCTCGAGCTCTAGCTTTCCATATTATGGTGCGGTCATGATGCGGTTATATCAGTAGAATCGCTAGGAAATTCTGAGCAAGAAGATATAGGTACCTTTTCGTATAGGAGAGGTGTACCCAAAATATAAGCCCTAAAAGTTTGCGCATAATTAGGCTTGAAACAAAAGAATTTTGTCACAACACGCTAATTATGCAGGTTTTTTATAGCGACAACAAAAGAAACCTATTTACTCGACATAAACTCCCTTAAGGGCAAGAAACCTGGTATATGACGAGCCGTTTTTACATTGTTTTCAAGAAGCTGTTTTTCCATCTCTTTACATTCCTCTGGGTACAGACAGACAGACAGAGAATATTCCTCTGGGAGTACATATTTTTTGGATATCCAGACCGTAAACTATTTCACAGTCTAGTTTTTTTGCTTGATTGCGTGAATGGAGATTTTCGATTGCGTGAATGCGTGAAAATTGAAAAAAAATGCGTGAATGCGTGAATTGAAAAAAATTGCGTGAACGTGAAAATACACTTTTTGATTGCGTGAATCCGGGCTATCTTATACGTGAATACGTTAATTTTCCCTTTTTTCCACCGATTATAAGAAGTTTTCCCGATTTTCTAATCTTTCACAAATTTTTCCCGAAAACTCGTTCTGTTCTAAGGGAATTTCAAAAAAGTCAAAAAGTCTTTGAGATCTGTTCTTTTTCTTCTGAATGTGGTTGCCTGGAGTGGCAGCTGAAAATTCTCTATCTGTGTAGAACATCTGGAAATTGTCGATCTGTTCGCACAGATATTTAAACTGTTAGCTGGGAATTAAGTTTCTGTTCTTAAAAGTCATTCAGTCGAGCTGGAATTTAGCGATCTGTTCTTACAGTATAAGATTTTGTCAGCCCAGAACAGTTAACTCGCATAAAATCAATGAGGCCCCCAAGCGGTTTGCGTGATGGCGTGATTGGGACTTTTTTCTTGCGTGATGGCGTGATTTTTTTTGGCGTGATGGCATGATCAAGATTTTGGCGTGATGCGTGATAAGGCAAACATTTGAGGTGTGATGTATGATTTGGGCTATTTTTCGCTATTTTTTGCGTGATGAAAATTTTTAGCGATTTTCGTGATGTGTGATGGAGAAAATTTTTTTGCGTGATGGCATGATTAGGGGTGCCGCTGGGGGCAGTAGACCTGGGGGGGGGGGGGCTTATCAACCGCCTGGTAATTTCGTACCCCTGTTCCGAAAGTTTTTTTTGCCTCCTAGCTGAAAAAATATAACTGTTCTGAAGTAAAAAATTCTCCCCTGGAAAACGAGGAACTACTGTTCTTAATTTCGGGGAAATCCTTCCAGCTGGCAAATCAGAACAGATATTTGCAATATAGGTCGGTGGCAGCTTCTGCTGATTGGTCGATTCGCCCCGAGTAGTTAGTCGTCACTGAGCAGAATTTTCGCGGGCTTTCGATATTTTTCTATGCGCGCGCATAATTTATGGGAAAAAGCTGACATTGCAAAATAATATAAACAAATTTTTTATTTCTCGCCTTTTTTACGCATCACTGATTTTTGTAGCATTTAAAAATGTGTTAACGCTTGTGCAATATTATACCTGATGAAGTTCTGAAAATGGAACGAAATATCGTAAAAAACAAACTGTGTTGATTTTACTTTTTTGTTCACTTAAACAAATGTAAGTGCATGTAAACAGTCAAGTACTATTGCAAACTAGGAGAAATGCGTGTATTTCGCTTAAATAGGATGATTTATCCTAAATAAGATAAAATCGATAGCTTAGTTAGGAGAAATAGCAGAAAAAGTTGATTTTCTGAAAAAATTCAGAGATCCGCGTCAAGCTTTGCATAAATTTAAGAAATTTGGAGCCAGTAGTATGCTTGTGAAGTCTGATCCATCAGTCAGCGTGCGTTCGAAGTTATTCAACTTTTGACAAACTTCAGATTTTATGCATCAAACTCTCTTAGTAAAAACTTTGCTCGTAACGATGTTTGAAGAAATAGAAACTTAGATCTAAATAAAACTTATCCTATTGTAGTAGACACATTTGCGCAATTTACGTTTGTGTGGTTTGGTCAAGGAGAATGAACACTTTCTCGTCCTTCGACACTTTTCATTCACGCTCATATTTTTCATACGGCAAAGCGTGTAACAAAAGAATTATTTCTCCTAATTTGTATATTTTATCCAAATAGGATAAATATTTATATTTTTTCACTCCGCGCTGATAAGAAGCTAACATTTGGCCTAACATGATCTTCTTTATGAGTATAATTGATTTAGAGAGTTAAAAAGACGCGGATCTCTGAAGTTGTTCAGAAAATCAACTTTTTCTGCTATTTCTCCTAACTAAGCTATCGATTTTATCTTATTTAGGATAAATCATCCTATTTAAGCGAAATACACGCATTTCTCCTAGTTTGCAATAGTACTTGACTGAACAAAACACAGGTTCATTTCTAAAACAAAATGGCCGCTGGAAAGGAGCCTTTATAAAATGTGGATGATGTTTTGATGTATAGTTTAAAATAGGTATTAAGAATGTGTCATTCACAAATTGTAGCTACCAGAGGTAAGAGTTTTTTTCCAAAATTTTGAGTTTGGATACCCAGGCTAGAAAACTATTAACTGCGCACACACATATTTCTAAAAAATCAGCTGACTCATATGGTAATCGGTAGGGCGCTCATCGAAAAATTGTTCTATTTGCGTCACCTGCCCGCATCAAATTTTCCGCTGATTTTCCGGTGCGGAGACGCGGAAAAAAATCTGGGAAAAGCAATTTGTTCTTTTAAAGTATCTTTTTTCTCAATTGCTCTGACGACCATCGAAAAATTGTTTTGCTCGCGTTACCACCCGCCCCTGAGTTACTGGCGTGATTAAAAAAAACCTGGGAATGTTTTTGACCGCTCGTCCGCCCGTATGCATTTTTAACACCCGTTGCGACGCGAACAGAGCATTTTTCGATGACCGCGCCTAGTGGTGAAACCTTCAATCAGGTGTTCAGAATACAGAAACCTCACGTTTTTTAATTTTTTCGATATTTCCATAGTTCGACCCACATATTTCAAATGGTATAATGTGACAAATTCGATTTCATTAATGGCTGAACCATCATCCTCAAAGGCTGTAGTAGTAGCTACAAGTTTTTTATTAAAACATACGTATGCATATTTTTTGTAACCTTATTCAAACACGGTTTTTTAGAAGGTGTTAAAATCACCTGCTCCAGAAGCATTGGAACAACGCTGGAACTTTCCGGAGAAAAAAATAGTGTTTTTTTAGCTGCTCCGGAAAACTGAGGAAGTTTCCAGAGCGCCGGGAGGGTCATGTCCAAAGTTTTATTTTACCTTTATAAGGGGGAGGTTCATGATTGGCGGAGGAGCAAAATTGTCACAGAAATTGACAAAAATTTAGACGGCATTTCTAAAATAGGACCCTTTGTCTGACGGAGATGGAAAATTGGAAAATTTAGTGCGAAAAAACAGAATTTAGCAAAAACTTATCCAAAATTTGCGAAATTTTAGACAAGAATTTTGAATTTATTGGTCTTTTTTGGACAGTTTGACGGAAATTGAAGAAAAAATTGATGGAATCGCGGAATTGCGGAATCGGGTATATACCCCCTCTTCTGAAACCCCCCTTATAAACTTTTATCACCGTTTCCACTTGTCAAATCATACCGTGAGATCAGCACTGCTGTTATGGTGTCCATTCCAGCCAAGCCAAATTTTATCATTCTACAGAAATCCCCTCTTGAAAAATCAAAACATCTATATACTAAAAGTCTAATTCGTATTGAGCTGTGGGGGGGCCATTATGGATTTTTTTCCAAGTCTCTTTTTAAATCGAGCTCCGAGCGGGAAAACAGTACAGTGTTCTTTTTTCGAGGCGGCGTACGTTTTTTTTGAGACACGTCACCGGAAAAAAAGCCTACGGTTCCTTGCCGATCGGGAAACGTCGCGCGGTTCGGAAGCGTATCTCCGTTTTCGAAATTCTACTTTACTGGTAATTTTCGTAAAAGTAAATAAAACATTGAATAGCAAGAAGCTCAACAGCTATTTTGCTTTTTCTTTCTTTGGTTTCTTAATATTGATTGATTGATCTGGTCTCTCTGCTCTGGTCACTGGTGCCATCGTTTGTACATGGATAGGGAATGGTTTAATGGTTATGGTATCCTGTTTCTTATAAATAGAGAACATTTTGTTATGGATTTGTACAGTTGTTCTTCAGAAATTATTATGGGGCTTATCGCAACCAACCGTCTTAACAAAATAAACAAAGACCAAAGACCGACCAATGGAAACATTTAGCCCTCTTGAAAATTGAGAGTGGCATATTTTTGCTGCATGGTAATACATCCAAGTAATTTGGTAGTCTTTGTAGGGCGGCAATCACAAATATGTTCGTTTCCACGACCGACCGGCCGACTCACTTTGTATACCGACCGACCGCCCCACTTTGTATACCGACCGACCGCATCACTTTGTAGACCAACCGACCGCCTCACTTTGTAGACCGACTGACCGCCTCACTTTTGTAGACCGACCGACCGTCTCACTTTTTAGACCGAGCGACCGACTCACTTTTTTAGACCGACCGACCCACTCACGTTTTAGACCGACCGACCCACTCACTTTTGTAGACCGACCGACCGTTTCACTTTTTAGACCGAGCGACCGACTCACTTTTTAGACCGAGCGACGACTCACTTTTTAGACCGACCGACCGACTCACGTTTTAGACCGACCGACCCACTCACTTTTTAGACCGACCGACCGACCGACTCACTTTTAGACCGACCAACCGACTCACTTTTTAGACCGAGCGACCGACTCACTTTTTAGACTGATCGACGCGACCGACTCACTTTTTAGACCGACTGACCGACTCAATTTTTAGACCGACTGACCGACTCAATTTTTAGACCGATCAACCGACTCACTTTTTTAGACCGACCGACCCACTCACGTTTTAGACCGACCGACCCACTCACTTTTTAAACCGACCGACCGACTCACTTTTTAGACATACCGACCGACTCACTTTTAGACCGACCAACCGACTCACTTTTTTAGACCGACCGACCGACTCACTTTTTAGACCGACCGACTCTTTATTTTATAAGAACACTTTATTTTCCATAATTTTTATTATGATTGTAAATAGGAAAAGGTTATAGTTATTGACACCATCATATGATAAAATGAATCATTCTAATTTCATTCAGATTTATATACATTAAATTTATCACTAGCACCTCTTCAATTAACACTAAACCTCATTATAAAAATATTGACATTATCCTATATTCCATTTCTTTGGGTTCCTTTATAGTATTGAGCGGCTGATATTTTTCATTTTATACGGTACCAGTTTTTTGTCCTCAATAAATTCATGTTGTCTCTGTAGTAAATGGTTTTGGCCTTCGAGCTTAGCTTCTTGCTTTTAAAGTATTCAGTTGTTAATCATTATATGTCTATATAAAAAGTAAAATGGTTAATCGGGAAGGAAAATAGGAAAAAAAACTTTTTCTAATCTGTGACACATTTTGGTTCCTTGTGTTTTTGTTTACATTGGGAATCCGCCATTTTTCTTTAAATCCGTTCACATAGCAACGTGATAGACCGTATATTTTATAGCCCGGGCTTTTACGGAAGATAGCTAAGAAACTTAACAAGACGATATCTCGAGATTGAAAAGGAGTTACGAGATGTTTAACCCCTCATTGGATCGGGAATTTAATAGAGAACAATTTGGCAGGGGTAAGAGTGGCTATATCCTGGGGTATATAGAGATTTTCTGAAATAAATGTATTCAAACTGAGGCATTTTGGTTCCGATGACGTCATCCAAACCTGAAAATCCAATATCTGGAGTTTGAGCAGGATTTAAGCAATGATTGATCCCTCATTGGATCAGAAATCATCAAGAGAATCTTTGTAGAAGGGAAGAAATACTTTCAGTGAGGTGAAAAGTTTATTACCCTTTCGATGACGTCACTTAGGGCCCAAATGACGTCACAAAACATGACAGTTGCGATTTTTCGAGTTTTGATCGGTCTCAAGTGGCAATTTTTCGTTCTTTAGGAATAAATCAGTCCATAATATTCCCTTTACTTACTATCCAAAGGGCTTAGGATGCGTTCAGCTTATCTACTCCTCGGCGGGTGCGACGCCGGGTGACGGCTAGTTGATTACTATTTCTCTATTTCTATTTGGTCAGCACCTTGAACTGACTACCCAATTCCCCTCACATGGCATGGGTTGACCCGGGCGAAGGAACGTTCACTTGCCAAGGGAACTGCCGTAAGTGGGAATCGAACCCTGGCCGCCTGCACAGAAGCCAAGGTCGACTACCACTATACTACGGCACCTACTAAACTTTGCCAAATTAAAACGCGGGTGAATATCGTATGACGTATGACCACGGCTCCCGTTCACTCCGATCATGATTCTGATCACGTGATATAGCTTGATGTTTTGACTTTTTTCAGCCAATGAAATCGTTTGTTTATACCGCACTAAAGGCCTTTCTAGATTACCGCGTAAAAAAATAGGGGTCAACATGAACTTTAAAGCCTGCTGTGGGAAAGAGAAATGGTTTAGAAGAACCAAATATACAAAAAGGTTTTAATATTATCCAAATATTCCGAAAACAAGTGACATTTACCTGGTTAATCTTTATAAAGTTTGATTTGATTTGACGGCTTAGTGTAAAGAAAGTTAACCCCCGTGTTGGTTTTATAACCTATATTTTTAGATTTCTGAGAAGACAAATGTTTCAGTTTTTTTAGTAGTGGGGCAGGTCCAATAGTTTGAAGCTTAGATTTTTTTCATTTTTTGGATATGTTTTTCAGTATAATGAACTGAGCAAAAAATCCCAAAAAATTTTGGTCTGAAAATCCATAATGGCGGATTTATGGCAATTTTAAGTTTTTGCCATTTTTGGCCATTGGAGTTTATTTCATTTTCAAGTTGAAATTGTGCTTTCAAATCATTTTTGGTTATCTTGAAAATATGGCCGGTTCAGTATGCGATTTTTGAAAAATATTGAGTTTTTCAAAATGGTACCCTGAACTATGACGTCATGAAAACGGCCCAAAATCGATTTTAAGTCTACTTTGGCCTTGCCTGCCCAGGTTTTGGGAAGTTATTTTTTGTTCAAAATGTTTTTTTCTGGTAGGCCAACCATTAGGATTTCCATTAAAAGTGGTTTCAAAAAAAAATTTCTATTGCAATGGCCTCCAGAGGCCCGTAAGTGCCGCATGGTTCTGAAAATGTACCAACTTTGCCTCGCTTTTCCAGCTGATCCCAGCGTAGTCTGACCCTGCCAAATTAAAACGAGGGTGAATATCGTATGACGTATGACAACGGCTCCCGTTCACTCCGATCATGATTCTGATCACGTGATATAGCTTGATGTTTTGACTTTTTTCAGCCAATGAAATCGTTTGTTTATACCGCACTAAAGGCCTTTCTAGATTACCGCGTAAAAAAATAGGGGTCAACATGAACTTTAAAGCCTGCTGTGGGAAAGAGAAATGGTTTAGAAGAACCAAATATACAAAAAGGTTTTAATATTATCCAAATATTCCGAAAACAAGTGACATTTACCTGGTTAATCTTTATAAAGTTTGATTTGACGGCTTAGTGTAAAGAAAGTTAACCCCCGTGTTGGTTTTATAACCTATATTTTTAGATTTCTGAGAAGACAAATGTTTCAGTTTTTTTAGGAGTGGGGCAGGTCCAATAGTTTGAAGCTTAGATTTTTTTCATTTTTGGATATGTTTTTCAGTATAATGAACTGAGCAAAATCCCAAAAAATTTTGGTCTGAAAATCCATAATGGCGGATTTATGGCAATTTTAAGTTTTTGCCATTTTTGGCCATTGGAGTTTATTTCATTTTCAAGTTGAAATTGTGCTTTCAAATCATTTTTGGTTATCTTGAAAATATGGCCGGTTCAGTATGCGATTTTTGAAAAATATTGAGTTTTTCAAAATGGTACCCTGAACTATGACGTCATGAAAACGGCCCAAAATCGATTTTAAGTCTACTTTGGCCTTGCCTGCCCAGGTTTTGGGAAGTTATTTTTTGTTCAAAATGTTTTTTTCTGGTAGGCCAACCATTAGGATTTCCATTAAAAGTGGTTTCAAAAAAAAATTTCTATTGCAATGGCCTCCAGAGGCCCGTAAGTGCCGCATGGTTCTGAAAATGTACCAACTTTGCCTCGCTTTTCCAGCTGATCCCAGCGTAGTCTGACCCTGAATTTTTTTTTCCTGAAAGCCAACCGACCAGACTACTAAGAACAAAAAAAAAACTCATGTCCTTTTTAGTTTAAAAAATTTAATTTCAAATCAAAAATTTTTTTAACTATGTTGAAAAAATGACGAAAAAACAAGAATTTTGGCCCGGAAAACCAACTTTTTGATGAGAATTTGTGAAAATGAAATGGCAAATAACCTTTTCTTCATATTTGAATTAAATAAAATGGAACTTCAATTATAAATACTATAGTAACGTTAAAAAATTGAAAAAAACTCTAGTTTTTGTCCAATTATCGCCTAAAAGCAACATTTTTGACCCGAAAAAATGAGATTTTGGCCCAAAAGTTCAGATTTTGGATAAAAAGTTTGCAAAATTTATTTGGCATATCACTTTCCATTATATTATTTGAATTGAATAAAATAGAATATTAATCAGAAATACTATCCCTAACAATAAAGAAAATGAATCTCAATTTTTGCCCACTTCTAGACTAAAAATGACAATTTTGGTCTGTAAAAGCCAGAGTCTTATGCCCTAGAAACCAACTTTTTGGAAAGAATGTGTTAAAATGTCTGCACATCACTTTTCTTCACTTTTGAATTGAATAAAATAGAAAATTGATTAGAAATACTATCCCTAATTATAAAGAAAAGAGCCTTAAATTTGCTAAATTCCAGAGTAAAAACGACAATTTTTACCTGGAAAATCAAATTTTGATTGAAACAATTGTTAAAATGACTTGCCATGTCACATTCTCCATATTTGAATAATGAAGAAACTTGAAAATTGATGAAAAAGTACTATCTGTAACAATAAAGAAAATGAAGATTTTTGACCACTTCTAGCCTAAAAGTGATAATCCAAAGTCTTTTAGATCCTGAAAACCAACTTTTTGAAGAATATAAAATGGAAGTTTATTAGAAATATCCCAAAATTAGAAAACATTTAGAACCCTAAAGTTCAGCATGAATATAATAATGAAAATTTGCTTAAAAAACACCATATCAAAATGCAACCTATGTCAAAATAATATAAATACTCCTAGATAATAAATAAGACTGGATCATTGCATTCTCGAAGAAATATTAGAAAGATCATCAGATGAAAGTACAAATAATCGCAAATTAAATGGCACAGGCGGTTGTATTCTACAAACAATTTCTTCAAAGTGAAACGTTACTATAGTATTTATAATTGAAGTTCCATTTCATTTAATTCAAATATGAAGAAAAGGTCATTTGCCATTTCATTTTCACAAATTCTCATCAAAAAGTTGGTTTTCCGGGCCAAAATTCTTGTTTTTTCGTCGTTTTTTCAACACAGTTAAAAAAATTTTTGATTTGAAATTAAATCTTTTAAACTAAAAAGGACATGAGTTTTTTTTTTGTTCTTAGTAGTCTGGTCGGTTGGCTTTCAGGAAAAAAAAAATTCAGGGTCAGACTACGCTGGGATCAGCTGGAAAAGCGAGGCAAAGTTGGTACATTTTCAGAACCATGCGGCACTTACGGGCCTCTGGAGGCCAGTGCCATGGAAATTTTTTTTTAAAACCACTTTTAATGGAAATCCTAATGGTTGGCCTACCAGAAAAAAATATTTTGAACAAAAAATAACTTCCCAAAACCTGGGCAGGCAAGGCCAAAGTAGACTTAAAATCGATTTTGGGCCGTTTTCATGACGTCATAGTTCAGGGTACCATTTTGAAAAACTCAATATTTTTCAAAAATCGCATACTGAACCGGCCATATTTTCAAGATAACCAAAAATGATTTGGTTATCTTGTTCTGAGAAAGCACAATTTCAACTTGAAAATGAAATAAACTCCAATGACCAAAAATGGCAAAAACTTAAAATTGCCATAAATCCGCCATTATGGATTTTCGGACCAAAATTTTTTGGGATTTTACTCAGTTCATTATACTGAAAAACATATCCAAAAATGAAAAAAATCTAAGCTTCAAACTACTGGACCTGCCCCAAACTGCCCCATTCTTAAAAAAACTGGCTCTTAATGTAAAAAAAAAGTCATTTGGAAGTGTAATCATACCCTTTTCAGGGAACTGGACCCACATATTTTTTTAAGTCAGAATTCACTGCCAGTTATGCCGCAGCGTGGTTTGAAACCTTGCCTGTGGTTGTTGTAGGTCTTGTGGGAAATGGATTTATTTCTGAATGTAAACATTACTACAGCTAGAATATTTTCTTTATTTTGACAGAGAAATGGTTCAAAATTTGTTTATTTCTTATTTTACTGCATTTCTCTGTCTTATTCTGCGGTAGTAGGCGTTTGAAAACTCCTGATTTTTTGTTTTTATCACTATCAGTCTTCGCTCGGCAGCCATATTGAATTTTTTTTTTCGACGTCTGTACTCGGCAATTTTGTGACCTCTACGGAATCGACGATTTTGCCTGAGGGGAACAGCAGTGTCAGGTTACTTGCATCAGTCAGTCATTTGATGGCTATGCATGTTAGCCCTGGTTAGCCTCCACTGATGTATTTTATAAGTTACATTTGCGGACGGTTTATAAACGCGTTTTTCTTTCACTCGAATAACGCGTTTATAAACCGTCCGCAAATGCTGGGTAGATCGCATTTACAGTAAAAACACTCCATCGAAGACAAAAGGAGATATTGAACAATGTTTGAACTCCCTCAAGTGAGGTATGTTGATGATCGGTTGTACAGAGAGCTCGTAGTTGCTGAAGCAAGGGTTCTTGATTACTGCTCAAAGTTGAGAAGAAGTATTAAAGATGAAAATACTTCCGGAATCGAATCAGAGTGGAGAACATTAGATTATTTACATGTCGAGCTTATCGAAATACACAAGAAATGCAATAAGTACATTGAAAGGTATAATGATTTTGATTCCGAAGCCATCGATTTGTTAATGGATCGTTTCCTGATGTTCGATTGTTTAGTTGTGGCAGCCGAAGAGCAATATAGAGATTGGGAACAGCTTGTTGAAGAAAAGACCGACAAGACACCCGATGAAATTGTTCAATGGTCAGAAGGCTTCATTACATCTGAGGAAATCGTCGACCATCGTCACCAGTGGCGTTGTGGGAAAATTTTTCTGGAGGGGCCAAAGTCGATTTTTTTTAAATGGCGCCCCCCCCCCCCCCCCAATTTCGAAAGTGGTGCCCTCACCCACCAGTTTCTAAACTTTTACTAATTCATTTGCCTAGGCATAATGAGGAAGGAAATATTTAATGGAGAAGAGTAGATATATCTTTGATGAATGGAAAAAAGGAAAAACATGCCCCACCATGGTTGGGACCGACTAGAAATTTTTAAAAATCGACTGCCAAGATACCCTAAATCACTAAATAAAAAGAGACAAATTTGACACTTGCTAGAGTGAAAAAAGAAACTTAAAGAAACAATATGTAATGCGAGCGAAGCGAGCGGAAAACTGATGGTTCATGATTTCAATATTGTTTGTCAGCAAATTAGTCTTGGGGCGCAGTTAGATTTTCATTTAATAATTATGCTATATTGTACAAAAAAGACTTGTAAAATACCTAGATTGCAAAGAAGTTACCAATTAACTTTATTGCGAGCGAAGCGAGCGAAAAAAAATGCAAGTATTTTAAAATTATCTCAGTAAAATTGGTCCTGGGCGCAATTTAAGGCTTGATTGATTGATGATTTTTAAGATTGGGGCGTTTAGAAAATCTCTTTTGGCGCCCCTTGCTCTTCGGCGCCCCTTCAAAAAAGCTCCGCTGGGGGGGCCATGGCCCCCCGGCCCCCCCTGCCACAACGCCACTGATCGTCACGCCCATCTGTTTAATTCGTTTCCAAAAGATTCCTCCGATTGTTTAGAAGTTTCCACCCTTCAGAAAGAAAAGATTTATTTTCCCTCCGGCAATGTTTTATCGTGTTCTAATGTTGCTATATCACCTATCACCGACCTGTCGCTAAGCGTTTCAATTAAGTCGTCATGCGTGGATGTCGATTCATCTTCAGAATTTGTCAAAATGTCATCCAGTAAGTTCAATTCTTCATCTAACAGTGAGATGATTTCTGCTCTGGTTTTGCAATATTGTTTTAATGGAAAGGCCAAAGTCTCAGTAAAACATTTGCAGCGTCTGAAGACAAGATTCCGATTTGATCACCCCGAGTTTGATTGGTTTAGTTATAAATTTAGGACAAACAATTCATGGGACAAATTTGATAATTGCAATCAAAGACTAGTGTGGGAACGTTGGAGTTTGTGATCAAAATGAATTTCTTGTAGCTTGGTAGTCAAGGTGTGTCCCCTTGACGGTGGGGAGTGTTACTGCCATTTTGGCAGTAGAATTGAATTATTTTGATAACTGTTTTGTGTTCAGTTATTATGAGACTTTTATTAGTAATTATCTGTGTTTTGTAACTATCGTCTAGGGAATTATTATTTATTGTCATTATGTTAGTATATTAATTGTTTGTCTCGTGGGAGTTCTGTATTGTTCTCGCGTGTCATAAATGTTTGTAACTTGTGTAATTGTCAGTTCAAAGTTTGATGCATTTGATGTCTTGTGATGTGATGTCGTGTTGTTGGACAGTGTTTTTAGTGAGTATTTACCTCGTTATTTTATGTTGATTTTGTTCTATTTCTTGCTTGTTCTTATACTTCTTATACGTTTTCTTGTATACTGAACCTTGTATATAATATTTGTATTTTGCTTTGTATTTTAGCCGTTATTCGAGTGAAAGAAAAACGCGTTTATAAACCGTCCGCAAATGCTGGGTAGATCGCATTTACACCAACTTCACGGTACCAACACTACAGGTTTTGGGTGGGGTGTTTTGGGTGAATGTTCTGAAACTGCCGAGGTATGTGACTTTTTGAAAAAGATTCGCCAAAATTACGACCCTAAGGTCCTTAAAGGTTATGTAGCAGTTGAGACCAACTGACACAAATTATATCCTCATGATTTCCGCAGATGCCATATTATTTTTAAACCAGCGACTGTTTACGGTAGGGCTAAATTTCTCAAAAATTTAAAAATCTCAGGATAAGAGTCAGAGTAAAAGATGAAAACGAAACAGGTAAAACCTATTGGATCTTCATTGATTTAATTAAAGTTTGATCTGGTATGATCTTTTTTTATATTGAAAATCAAAGATCTTAATATAGGCAGGGTGTCTACGGGACCTTGAAAACCTTGAAAACTATCAATTTTCTGGGAAAAACCTTGAAAACCTTGAAAAGTCGTTAAAAACCTTGAAAAGCACTATCCAGTTATTCGAAAAGTAAGAATAAGTAAAAAATCGCCTGCGGCGCTAATAAACCTTTTATAACATTTAGAGAATTCCATATTTCCCTGTTTCTGTTGCGATTCTGTTGCGACGAATGCAAACATAATTCTTTTATCATTAGCTGAGTTTTTGTCACTAATTGTCCTATGCATGAGGCCTAAGAAATCGGCTGTTCCCCAATTTTTAAATTACTGCAGGGCGTCTTGGATCAATGGCCGTTTATCAATAAAATTTCAAGGATTCCTTAAAACAACTCTTTACGCAAATTGATTTTTGTAAAAAACAAAATCAAAACAGATCAAAAACAAGGCGTTTTTTAGCCATTTGAAAGAGTTAAAATCAAAATTTTCTCTCGTCGGCGCAAACCATGGTTGCGCCTCCTCGGTCACTGTAAACAATTGGTTTTGCTTCTAATTCTTTATTTCTACAGTTGGAAGACTAGGGAGCTGGAGTATTTCTTTTTGTGATTGTTCTTGAGAGGGAGATAAGAAATTTAATTGTGGAAGTAATTCCCCGGGCACCAAAAGCAAATAAATTTTATTTGCTGTCCTCTATTTTTCTTCCATCTACCACTCTGAAAAAAAAAATTCCTGTAAAGAGCCATATCAACTGAGTATCAATGCCAAAGTTTTTGCCAATAAACCTTACAAACCACTTAAAAATGACCAAAAAAACCTTGAAAACCTTGAAAATCCCGAAAAAAAATCCGTAGACACCCTGATCTAGCCAGACGATGTCAATCAAACGAATCAAACGCAATCGAATCTTAATAGACTATTACCAAGGGTTTGACGTTTGATTGCTTCGATTACCTTTCGATTACCTTTCGATTGTACTCAATTATATGTTCAATATATTCAATTATATTTGCTCGCTTTAACCAATCTTGTGCGGTGCTTATGGGCTCGCTCCTATCTAAATTAGCGTATTAGATTCAAAGCTCAATCGAACGTAATTGACAATCAATTGTACGTAATTGACAATAAATCAGAACATTATTCAAACGTAATTGAACACAATTGAATATTATGTACCCAGAAATTGGCCGTTCAATTAAGATTGGATTGCGTGCAAAGCGATTCTAGCTAGCTTTATGACAGTGCTGGGTAATTGGCACTTGTACCGTCCCCGTCCAAGATTATGTCAATGCATGTCAATTGCATATTTTTTTCTTTTTTCATCAGATGCAGCTTGGTTATGGTATATAAACCTTCTGCAAAATTTCATATTTTGACCTGGAATTGAATTGTGATTTTCCATACAGAGGTAACTTTTTCTTGTGTTTTTCTACAAAAAAAGTGTTTTGTTTTTGTTTTGGTTTTTGCTTTTTTTCTATCTTGCTCTCTAGCAGCGGATCATTAGTTTATATTCAATTATCATTTTCCCTTTATTTTAATTTTTGGAACTTTTGCAAAAAAAGAAAAAATATAAAAGTTTATTTTCTTAGGTTCCAAATAAAGGGGGGGATTTTCGAGATTTTAATAAACGAGGGGGTACCTTATTGGGGGGAGGTCGGAAATTGTACTTCTGAAAACCCAAAAATATTCTTAAAAATGAATAAACAAGGGGGTCCTAATAAGGTCTGGGGGGTTGGAAATTTTTTGAAAGATTAACAAGTGAGGGGACGACGTTCATTTGGAGTAAGTTGGTTTTTAATGTCAACATACCTCATCTGATTCTGACACCCTTCTTTAGAGATAAATAAATGAAAGGTCAGAAACGCTGATTGAAACAACATATATTCTTTGCTTAGCGAGGAAAAAAACGTTTTGTTGACCTTCTTAATTATTCCTATCTCTGAAAAAAAGGCAGATGTCTAAATTATATGAGGGAAGTATGACATTAGACCAACTTAGGGTATATGTAACTAAAAAGAAAATAACCCATGACAAAAAAAATTATTGACTAATCCAATTTTCTAATGTTGACATCTCTCATATAATTTAACTTATGTAACTTATGTTCTGGTAAAATCGCGATCGTTAATTCACAGTTTTAACTATTTAGATTTTAATAAAATAAAGTTGGTCATGATCGAGTTTTTTCAAATAATTTGATACTTTGATACGTATTTGATTCTCAATTCTATCGATAAGTAATATTTATTTTTGACACAACACTACACTGAAAAAAATGAAATTTTACCATACCATACTACTTTTAGGAGGTTAAATTCACTCATAGCATTTAGCTAGTAACATCAAACTTAAAAAGCATCGAATTGCATTTTGTTCTCAATTAAAACAGCTAACTAAAACAATCGCATTTTGCTTTTTTCCTGATATTTTTACAGAATAATTAAGCTTGTTGAACTAAAACTTTTTTCATCAGGAAAAGAACATAACTGGCTGTCAGAGAATATATATAAAGGATTTCATTGGACCAATTAAAAAAAGAGGTCAACATACAAAAAGTATACAATGCTTTTTCAAATACTATCTCTTTGAAGTACATTTCTTCTTTTTTTTTGTACAGAAACTTGGTAATTGAATTAAAGTGGACATCTCTAATGCTAAAGATGGATTCACTTACTGCTACTGGCCAAAAGCTATCAGGTGCAAATTATTCTCGTGAGGACCCTGACTTAATTTCAGTCAAAATTTGTATTTCTTCATTGAGAAATTGGTCAAACCAAGTATAGGTAACCTTTCTTTATTCAAATTTTACTTTCTATGTTATCAAAAATACATAAACATGCCAAGATTAATGTAATAGCTATACTTTATGCATGAAAAGGAATGATATTCCATTTTATAGATTATACATAGCCTTGCATTCAATTTAGAATAAAAAAATATATTATTAATGTGGAGTAAGAAAGTGAATCAAACTTCACTTTTTTTTTCTCCTTAAGCTCATCCCTTGTAGAAATGGATAAAGATTGACATCAATAAAGCAACAAAAGGTTTAGGATGAATTTTACAGTTTACCTTATAATATTATTTTGCCATTTGCCTCTTATTATTGGCCTTCAGAAACCAATTGAAGTAAAGGTTTGTTAATTCTAACATTTTTATCATTTTCATAACTCTGCTATTGCTGATTGCTGATTGTTTTATCAAGTCACACACAATCAAAATTAACATGTTTCTCTTTTATAAATCTCTATTATTTCTTTTTATCTTCAGGAAGTTTCCGAAAAAGTGGATGTCACTCCAGTGGAGTTGTAAGTTTTTGGTGATTTTGAAATTTTGCCTTACCAGTGTAAAAGTCGTTGGAAGGAGAGTAACATTTTGAGGACAGGACTACTAATTTGTTTTTCCTGTAATTTTTAGCTTGATTAAATCAATTTCATATCCAATTTTCCGTTGATAAGGTAAAAGATCCTAAAGTCAGGCTCCATCCAAAAAGTTTAATGTTTTAGAATCTTGCCATTAATAAAAGAGTAATAATTTCTGCAATTATTTCTAATTGATTACTTTATAAATTTTCATCTTGTTTATTTTATACCTTCCCGAGGGAACTAATTTTGACGAATACTGATTTGCAGAAATAAAAATGGAAAATGAAATTTAAAGCGAGTTAAAAGAATGGCAAGACCTTTTGATTTCACTCAATTAGAATGATAATTTCAATTTAGAGAAATTGTGTCACAGAATGAAGAAAATCAAGAAACTGAATTGCTTCTCTCACAAGACGGTGAAAGAGACATCAAGAGCCAAACAGAAAATGAAACCATCAATCAAGAATCTTCAACACAACTGCCTGAACCACCTTTAAACTGGCGGGATGCTGAACTTGTCTTTGGCATCGTTAATCGACCTATCGACGATGACAAAAGTAACGCAATGGAGGATGGTCTTAACTCAGATCAAGAGAGAGATCTGTTAATGGAAGCAGTCTTCCTTTTGCGTGGAATAGTATTCATAGGGACTGGGATAATTTTGTTTTTGCTTGGTAAGGATTCTGTTTTGTTTATAGTTAAGATTGGACAAGGCTACGTCGCAATTTTCCTTCATTTCAAGAGTAAAACTCCTACTTTGCGCCATATGTGGACTGGTGCACTGCTCTTGCTTGTTTTGATTATTGAAACCTGGGGGCGATTACTTGGGAAAAAAGGGGTATGGGATGTGCTGCAGGTCATGGCATCTTTTTTCTCCTCAACCACCACGTAGGGTCGCAAACTACACCAAAATAGAAAAATTCTTTAGAGATTTTAGGAAAGAAGTAGAACATTTTTAGAAAATTTGTGAGTTTTAGTCCCCTTCAGGGTCACTTCTTTCACAAATTGTGTCAAAATTTTTCAAAAAATGAGTCCCATGTAGGGTACAAATTTTCAGTCTACATCACTTTCACATTGAGGTTTTTTTTGCCAATAACCTAAGACAATTAGCTGTGTTTTAAACATTCCTCAATTCGAAATCTATATTGATAAACTTATTTTGTTAAAAACTTCTATTTCTATGTTAAATCTTATTTGATAAGCTAAATCCCGGTGGTGGTGGTTACTAGTAGCCACTTCTAACAATTCTTATAGCCCAAGAGTAAAACCTAAAAGCCTGCAACTGTCTATTTTTTAGACTAGTTTGTGTTAAATTGTCACGTTAGCTACTAAATTTACTTCGAGCAATCTGTATAAATGTTAATTCGCTTAGGTTATTGGCATAAAAAATCTCAGATGTCAATTGTAAACACCGTTTTTTCTGCCTTGCTTTTCTACTGTAGAAAAATATAATATAATATAAAATAAGTAAGTAATACAATTTTGTCTTTTTTCAGCTAAGTTGTGCAGAAGAGTGTTTGTCAAAGTCAAGGAAAGCTTTTATGGTAAGATAAATTCTCCCCGTTATTTTATTTGGTCAAAGTAAAAAGGGATGAACAGATTTTTAAATTTTGATAACATTGGCGCCTAATTCTGACTAACCAACCTAATTCTGGAATCGTACATAAGAATGCTTTTGAATCAGGTAAATATACCGGGTGTTTCAAAAAAAGTGTACAAGTATGAAGTAAGGTTGCGAAAAAACTTAAAATGTTATGAGTCCAGGGGGGGTTGGTAGTAAAATCTCAGACATAATGACGTTTACTACGATGGTGGTGTGACGAAAAATCGAGAAAAAAAATTTTACTACCCAGGGTAGTTAAATACTAAAATGGGTGGTATCTATGTGTTAAATGTTGAAAAAATTTTACTTCCTGGGTAGTTAAAACTGGTAAAATTAGCAAATTTTAGCTATTTTTTGTAATTCTTTTAATTTTCTGGATGACTTTTATTAAAAAATCTGAAAATTTTTATAATTTGAAAAAATTTTCTGTTGGAAAGTTGTTTGCTGCAAACCAAACAAAAAATTCTCGAATTTTTTTGTCAATATAAAAAGACTTTAACATAGTGTCCTCCCCCCCCCCCCCTTTATAAAGGGGGGGGATTCTGATTTTGGCCCTTTTTTTAAAGTATGGGGGAAAATGAAAAATTTGAAATTTGCTGGGGGAAAATAAAGAGGGGGGGAAAACCATAAATTTAGGAGATTTTGACTGGGGGAACTTCACTGATCTCAAGGTGATCTTGTTGCAAAACCTGTTTAAGCATAAAAATCAGCAAATCTTTTGGGATAAACCAACTTTTCAATACAATTTCATTTTTCCAGCACTTTCAAGGCTATTTTTTCAAGCTTTCCAAAATTTCAAACTTGATTTAAGGCATTTTTATGTTAACCATATGGGGAACCGCAAAATCTTCAAATAGCTGGGGGAATTCAAAAAAGAGGGGGGAACCGAAAAATTTTGAAATATGGTGGGGGAAATAAAAGAGGGGGGAATGGAGAAAAATTTTGATTTTTAGTGGGGGGAACCAACCCAGGAGGACACTATGTTTAATTCTAAGGGAAAAACATTAATTTTTGCACTACGTGAAAAATGTGTCACAGAAATAATCATTTTTTAGCTTTTTTTGCAAAATCAGTCCGAAAAGCAACCAAAAAATAGGTGGTCTCCATGACAAATTGTCCCAAAAGCTTTTTACTACCAGGGTAGTAAAATACCTCTTCCAAGAGTCTGGGTGGTGGTATGTAAAAATTCGTAAAAATCCTTTTACTACTCATATATGTCCTGAGATTTTACTACCGACCCCCCCCCCCCTGATGAGTCTAAACTTTCCACCATGATATAGAGGAAAGGCTAACTTAAATTTCGAAAAAATTCTCTTTCGAAAAAGCGTCATTTTTGAAATTTTCTTCTTAACCTTTGAACACGTGATGCAAATTTAAAGTGTGATAGCTCAAAATTTAAGTTAGCCTTTCTTCTTTCTGATGGTGAAAAGTTTAGATTGATAACATTTTTAGTTTTCTCACAATCTTGATTCAAACTTGTATCACTTTTTTTGAAACACCCGGTAGAATAGGATTATACTGCGACTGCAGGCTCACTTGACTCTCTTGAAGTACTCTCATTCAGTCTCTCATTCTTGATGATTCATAGATTCTGATTTTGAGATATTTGATGATTGCCTTTCTTTACATTCTTCAGGTGACAATGAAGGAATTGTATTAGCGGACTTTTTGCTTCGAATACCTTCCAAAATTAAGAGTAAGTATCGTATACAATGCATGTCGTTTCATGGTCATAAATAACTCCCTCACAGGTGGGGAAATTCTTGTTTTAATGTGATTCTTTTCTATAGGAACCAAGATTCGATTTTGGAAGACTGCATGTATTCATTCATTTTGCAAGGTTTTGGACAATATTGATGAAGTTGCTCGGGAGAGATACTGTAGAATCGTATACCAAGAAGATCCTGACTTGTATCGAAGTCGAAGACTGTTTCTGAAGAACAGTGATGATATTTTACAAAATATAAAAGCAGACTATCCGAGTTATACTATTGAACAGTTTGTTGCAGATTTTGTGGCTATCGATTCTGGTTTCATCAATATCTCCAAACACATGAATGAATTCATTGAAAGCTTACCTGAAAAAAAAGCTAAGCAATAATCGCTCAATGTGTATTTTGGCCTCTAAATATTTAATTGAATTGTTTCTGTCAAGATTGTTTGCACAGTTTTTCACATTTTTAATTAGTAGTTTCGTTATCTGTTATTGGGAATGAATTTAAATATTTTATATATCAATATTTTTCAGGTTTTGTACAAACTTTACTCAACTCAAAAAAATACCAGTTCAGATCAGCCATCAAAATGTTCGATAAAGCCCTTATGGCTGAAACCGAAAAGGGTATTAAAACTTTCACTTTTTAAACTAGCATTACTCTTTACCGATAAAAGTCATCAGACGAAGAAATTGTCATGGATATTTTCATTTGTTGTTTTTGTGAACTTTTACATTCTTGGAAAGTATTCTATGAAAATCTGAAGAGGGTTACTTTTCATGAATTATATAATGGAAATAAGTCAAAAACTATTTTGATTTAAAATTTCAGCATAAATTGAATAAATTATAAATCTTTCATTTGATTCTATTAAATTCAATCAATTTTTCTATCTATTTTTTTCACCTATTTTCCTGACATTGTCTCTTTCCACCTTTGAGTTTTCAAAAAAACTTCTGGAGTTTTGAACCAGTTTAACTTTAAATCATCATGATTAACCTATTACCTTTATACCTTTGTTCGTGTTGTGTTTTAACAGCATTGTCAGTAGCAAATGTAAGTAAAATTATTTTTATCGCAGTAATTCAAATTTGAATACATAGGTCATGAGTGTGTTTTCTGAAATTATTTAGAAATCTAAAACTCAGGAACAGAAAGGCTTGAAATTATTCAAAGGCAACCTTTTTTTCATTTTAATGTCTTATTAAGGTTGGTTTCCACTGTGTGCTAACCTGTGATAGTGATTATCACGTATCACGAAAAAAGTTTCATTTCAAAACAATTTCTATGAGATGGAAACCGACCTTTCAGAAACATGTTATATGCAATTTGACCTTAACCCTCAAATAAGAGAACTAAGAGTTTTAAGAAACTTGCTAGGTTTTTTTATATATGTAAGTATAAATCATTTTGATGTTCAAAAGACGCTTCATTTTGGAAACTTTCTGAAAGTATTTCGTATCTAAATGTAACGTAAACTAAAAAGAAAATATAAATTCTTTGTAATTAATTTACCTTAAATTTAAAACTAAATGTTTCCCTCGATATTTTCAGGTATTGAAAAGACCAAATTTTGATGGAAGGTATAAAACATATTATCATTTAAAATTTGTCTTTAGAGAATGAAACTCTACCAGCATTCTTAATGTTTATGATATTTTATAATATGTTAAAATTGATGAAAAAAAGAAAGAAATTAATCGCGTTAGTAGCCCTACTCAGTGTCTCAAGCAACATGACAACATAGTGTTATCATAAGTAGTATGTATCTAATTTTATAATTTTTTTTCAGCTGTCCACAACGACACACTTATTTCATGGGAGCTCACTGTTTCTGTGCTACTGGTACTACCCTCTTCACTCAGTTTGGCCACATGTTTTGCGAGGCATGTCCAATATACGACCAAGGAGCACGTTTTCAATGTGGTGTTTGGCATTCGTATGAATATAAAAAAGTGAAAAATTGCTCTATATCGAGTAAACACGAAGTAACTTGTATAAAATCGTGTAAAATACAAATTAACTCAGTACACTTGCATTCCTGTGGCTGCACACCTTATCAATGCTTTTGTGATGTTCCTTACTTTCGTCATCATTTTTACATGATGTGCATCAGAAAATGTTCGCCATGCTTCACACTGTTTGAGAGGCTTTTAAATGGAGATTGTATGGCATTGCAACCAAATTTGGTAAGTGACTTTCAATCTTCTTTGACTGAAATTAAACCTACAATTGAAACATGTGTTAAGGATTACTCGTTATAATGAAGATAACACGCATCATTTACACGCTTTTTTATAAGAATACGCTTTATCAGAATATTCATGATGAAATCGGCTAACAAGTTAAGAATATGCTAAGAATATCACCATCATGGAATGGACTTTTCCACAAATAGTCCGTGCCCCCCTGTTGAGGATATCGAATATCTAGGGGGTTAACGATTTTTGTTCAAAAGTGGATATCCAGGGGGCTAAATATCTACAAGGGAGCGGATATCCAGGGGTCAAAGTGTCTTTCCAAGTAAAAAATACGATATTAAGTGGTAAGCATCTTTATAAGAGAGGATATCCAGGGGGTCTTCACTAATAAAGTAGGATATCCAGGGGGTTCGATACTTCGAAAAATCAATATCCTCAACATTGGGGGTAAAAAAAGCCCAATTTACCAACTGAATCTAAGAATGCCATTTTTAGAGCATTTTCAATCATAAATTGCCAATTACCCCAAGTAAGGCTCACTTCTTCCACAAAAATGCCACTTTATGCTATAGACGTTATATGTATTAAATGTTAAATCTAGGGTCCTAACCTAAGAATGCTGTAACAATATGCTAGGATGATTTTCCCCAGAAAGTTAAGAATATCTATCATGAAATGAATGAACACCATTCTTATAAAAAAGAGCGTGTACACTCATATCTCTTGAGTGGATACATTTTCACAAGATGATATTTTCGCGAGACAACGTTTTAACTAATTTCTTTCATTTACCTAGGGGGTTAGGCAAAAATCCTGAAAAACTCACGAAACTCGCAAAACATAATCCTCGCGTAAATTAATCCAATTACGTTTGTCGCCTTTTGTAGTGCATAACTGACAAGGGTTTGATTTTAATTATGAACATTAAATCTTCATTGCACATTTACTTTTTATTTAGATGTGTCCCAAACGATATGATGTCCCTACACAGAAAGATTCTAAACCCAATTCAAAATCGCCAAAAGAAGCAGAAACGCCCACCTCATCAATCTTAAGTAATTCGAACGACGATCCGCTTGAAAAGCACATTTCTTGGAGAGATATTATCCTCGTGATGGTAGTTGTGGCGTCGGTATTTCTGTTATGTTTTTGCACAGGTATTCGTTTTTACATTGACTGGAATTTGAATTAAGAATGATATTTTTTGCCATAATCATATGAATGATTTCTACTAAGTGTAAAAGTTCCGAGTTCACTTTATCAAGTGTATCAAAGTGTATTTACTTTGTTTTCGATGCTGCTTTTTATTATAAGAAATATAATTACTAGAAGGCGAAACCAAATTAATTTATTATTCTACGGGCCGAGCGACCCTGTCTTTTCCAAAATTAATTTGCAAAGCTGGTGCTTGTGGATTGACTTTATAAGTTTTTTTGCAGATATTTTTAACTGCGAACAAGTTGAAAAGTGTTAATTCATCCCATCCTTAAATCTCAAATACTGCTTCAAAATGTCATAATTTTTTTAGATCTTGACTTTGCGACCCTAGATTTCAAGAAATTTTCCCACACCATTGCTTTTATTAAAACGACCGACCGACTTATATTTGTCCGAAGGTCTTCCCGTGAAAAATAAAATAAATTTGTCTCGCCTTACAAATAAAGAACTCGAGCTCAATGATACGACCAGTCTTATTGATATCCGAACAGGTATAGCTTTCACACATAAATATCGTCATAATCATAAATGCTTAAGTATATGTTGTTAGATGCAGGATGCAGTATTTCAAATTTCATTTTCTCAGAATCACACTCTGCTTAGAAGGCTTACTAAAAACTCGAAAACAACGATACAAACATTGATATAACCAGGGATTTTTTTACGGCAATGTTACGCTTTTTTTGCCATCACACACAGGAAAATGCCGAAGATTTCAACGAAAAATGTGGCAAAAGATTTGGTCCAAAAAGATTAAGAAGAAACAATTTAATGGTATGCTCTTTTCTTCTTCATACAACTTCTCAAATGGACTTTATTTAATTAAATATGGATTGTCTTGGAAAAAATAACAAAATTAGCCATTAGGCTTAAAATTTTCAAATAAACTATATTTCGGCTGACTCTGAACTATCTCCTTCACAATAATTTCTGCCAGAAAAAGTTCCTAAAGTTAAAGAAAGTATATAATAACCTTCAACATGAAATCTATTTTACAGTATGTGGCCCCCAAAACGTCTATCCAAATTGGAATCTTTCTAGTGAATTCAGAAAATAGGGAACGTTAAAAATTTTTCTTGTGAATTAAGCTTATACATGTCTAGCTTCTTTCCCAAACGATAATTTTCTTAGAACAAAGGTTTTTGTATGATCTTTTTGCAGTCACATTTTTCTAATGGCCCCCAAAACGGAGGTTTAGTTTTTTCGAAATATCTTTGTCAAAAAGCACAGCGCCGACATCAAATTATCAGGTTATCAAAACGGAGTTTAGTGGCCCAAAACGTCGATTCAATTAAATTAAAATTGTTAAAAATCCATCACTTAAACATGTCTCGAATTAATGACACTATAAAATATTTAGTTTTTGATATTTTCGCAATAAAAATCATACCAAAACAATAAGTGTTTCAGGCCTGGCTGAGTCTCTAATTTTAATTCAATCGTGAAATATTTCGAATTTTCGGAAAAACTTTGAAATACTGAGTTGGTATGTTGGTATATGTTTATACTTTCCAGAGTTACTCAGTTTTTAGGGGTTGATTTCCAATCTTGTTTGAATTTTGACGGTTTTAGTCCAAAAAAAGGATTTTCGAAACTAATTTTCGAAAAAAAGGAAGAAGAAAATTAGCCATGTTAAAGATGACACTTTTGTATTTTTCTTTTTCCGGATTCAAGAGAAAATGTGTTAGGATTGAATCTTAAGCTTTCCCGGTTTTTAAAGTACAAACATGGCTCATTAAGGCAAAACCTCCGTTTTGGGGGTCATATACCTCAAAAGAAGAAATTTTGGCGGAAAGAAATTTATGGATTCAGCCAAAATCCGCTAAATTAAATTCCCGCCAAAATTTATTTTTCCCTTCATCCGCCAAATTAAATTCCCGCCAAATTTTTTTTATTTAACCCATTCCCCAAATTGGTGCTATTTCAGCCCTTAAAACAGGTTTTTCTGCTTATTTGATAACGATTTTGGCCAAAAATATCCTGCAACCGCCAAATTAAATTCCCTTCAAATTTAATTTTTTCAGCCATCTGTCAAATTAAATTCCCTCTGAAAAACTTTTTCGGCCATCCGCTAAATTAAATTCCCGCCAAAATTTCTTCCTTTAAGGTACTGTAAACATTTTATTGTTTTAGATGGGCAGATTATTTATCATAGAATTTCTGAAGATATTAAAGGTACGAGCTTGATAATTTTTAAAACTAATAGCCAACGAGCCTTATCCGACTATTTTATTAGTTGTTTACGGAAAGCCGTGTTTTAAATTAACCAAATAATATCAAACCAAATGACTGTTTTGAAAGAAAGCTAACCATCATTATTCTGTATAACCAGGTAGTTTTCAAAATGTCGCTTAAGACACTCAAGAGTGACCAGAGCTGTTGCTCCACTTTATAATTAGCGTTTTGTTACTGGAAGGTAAAATGATGTAATCTTAACTTGGGTACATCAAGAATTTCAACATTCCTACTCGGGTAAATTCGAACCAGATTCTGTGTTGTAGAATCTTCTCAAAGAATCAATACTTTAATCGTAGAAATTTTAGCGAGACTAATTTTAGCGTTTTAGCTAGTTTTCCCTATTTTCGCTAAAATAAATCTCCCTAAAACACGCCGAATCGCCAGATCGCTAAAATTTATCCGCGCGAAATTTCTGGTTATATTGCCTTGATACATTTTTATCAATAAGAAGGGTTTCAATGCAAAGAAATGCTAGAAAACGAATTCAGTCGCTAAAATTTATCCACGCGAAATCTTTTGAAATCGTGATTCGCTAAAATAAATCCAAAAAAAATCAAGATTTTTCTGGCTCGCTAATATGCGCTAAAATTAGTCTCGCTAAAATTTCTACGATTAAAGTATCTGTTTTTATCCAATCATTCAGAAACAAAAATCAACGACTCACTTACGACTATTAAAGGAGCCTTCTGTCAATTACTTGACATCCTTGAAAGTGGAAAAATGGAAGAAGTTTGTGAGAAAATATACGAAGAGAACATGGAACAATACCGCAGAGATAAACTTTACCTTTCAAGCGGTGAAAGAGTATTGGAACATGTAGGAGCCTTTTTCCCACATTACACGGTCGATCAATTTGTAAAAGATTTGTTGGACGTTGGTGTAGAACTCAGACATATTCAAGACTTTGTTAACAGTTTACCATCACAAACAAATTCAGAAGACACTGATGCTTAAAAGATTATGAAAAAAATGATGCATTCAAAAACAGGACACAACACTTTATCAGATACTATAGAACCATTATTATCAACATGAAAGATATGAGCAATCTGATCGGCTAAAACGCGTACATAAATGCTGTTTTTCATATTGTACCGTATACACGTTTTTTTTTATTAGAACCCCTAAAATTTGGCTGAGCCTGGGTGTGCTTATTTTTTTAGCAATTTTCAGCCTAAAATGTTCTTAAATGCGTTCTTAATTTTTCAGACTACTATAAATCGACAATATGATACGAAATAAAGAGCACTGAAATTTGGCAAAATTTGGACAATATTTGACTCTCGATTTTTGAAAATCCATCCCTAAATTCGGCCAAAACTGCTTAAAAAGAGGAAAAAATTGTAGTTTCTTGTCATTTTTTTCCAAACTGAGGCTGCGCATGTTCTTAAGATGTTCTTAATTTTTCGACGAATTTCAGCCTATATGTTCTTATAAACTAGGTTCTAATAAAAAAAAACGTGTATACAAATACAAGACTGCATTCAAAAAGGTGTCTGGTAAGCGAGAGATTATATATTATTGTTCAATTTTTGATTAGAAAGGTTTTCTCTTTGCTTCCAATACACAACAGCTTAACAACAGCTTATCAAAAGAGTTTTTGAAAAGAATCGTTTGATCTTTTTAATGACCATTCGATTCTTTTTTCGAATGTTTTGATGTTGATTTCATCCTAATAAAAGTAAAACAAAAAGTATAGTTATCACACTTTTACCCTTACCATACAGGATATATTTTTCTCGTTCAGAATTTTCTATATTTTCCTCGTTCAGAATTTTCTATATTTTCCTCGTCTATAAGCTCGGAGAGTATGACGAAAAATCTGAACTCGAAAAATATATCCCATATTGTACTCGTATCGTGTGATAACTATTACGTAAATTTCTGTTGAGGCTTGATTATTCTTATGTTTCTGGACTTTGTCTCAAATTTTTCTCTTTCCGTCTCGTCCATCCTTTGTTCTTAGAGCAAAATAAAGGTTTTTACGCTTTTACTTTTTCTTAATACTTTGACCCTAAAACAAATTGTTTAAAATTCAGCAATTCAAGGCTCAGCATTGTTTTCTTTTTTACGAATTTTTGAGTCTCAATATTCTTATAAGATTGCTCTTTTTAAAAAGAGTATAATTTTTATACATTTTTTGTAAATAGAAAATTCAATGTTGTACATAAATAGATTGTGTATTCTATTCGAATGTAGGAACTACATTTTTTGAGGGAGTTTCTAAACATCGACCAGAAATGGCGACCACGACCAGCGACCACGACCGGCGACCAGATAAATTTGGGTTATCGAGTTTATCTGCTCTCTCCACCGTAGAGAACATCCAAACCGAGTCCTGATGTGGCTTTCAAATGAACCACTGAGCACGTGGCTGAGAATTACTCTAGCTGAGAATACTAAAAGTGACCTTTGACGTTACCAGTCATTTTCTAGACAAAGTGACACTTTTTGACAAAAATATTGACAGGGCAATTAAGTGTGATGCCTGTAAACTTTATTACACCAAATATTTTAATTGTACCGAATGATATGCTTTTAGTATGAATAGATAGAAATTGTGAGTAGGCAAACCCTGGGAAGGGCAGTTTTAGAGATATCAACCTCATCAATTATTCTATTGTCCTTACATTGTCAAAATGACTTATTTTGACAAAATAATGATCTGATGATCAAATATAAAGGTTCCTAAATAAATTCTAGCACAAATTTTGCCACTAATTTATTTGATGCCAAAAATACAAAAGGATAGAAATTGACACTCTATTCAAGCTTCAAGAGCGTTGAAATGGCTGCTCTACACGTTTAGCACGTGGCTTTATAATCACTGTAGGTGAGACAGGGGTGAGCTTTACTTTTCAATTCGATAAATAAATGATCATAAGAGAAAGACTCTACGGTGGAGAAAGAGGAAAAACTCGATAACCCAAATTTATCTGGTCGCCGGTCGTGGTCGCTGGTCGTGGTCGCCATTTCTGGTCGATGTTTAGAAACTCCCATTTTTTGAATAAAGAAAATTTGATGTTGTACATAGCTTTTGTATTCTATAAGTATTGTAGGAAGTATATCTATAAATAGAATAAACATGTACTTAATATTCCAGTGAGATATAGAAATTATGGGATGGGGGGATATGATGCTCCAGTGAAACTGTAATTGCTCATGTTGACGTTCAATTTTTATTCCAGATATGAACAAAAAAAAAAACAAGAAATAAAAATTGGATATGAATGTTATAAATTGTTGGGGTGTTGGCTCAGTCCGTCAACATTCTGGTTTCTGTTGTGGAGACAAATACTACGCACCGATTGGACGATGTTTGGTCACGTGGGACATGAAAATCAAAGAAAGCGAACCTGTTCGACAAATACACAATGACTTAATCACTGTCATGATACCGAATAAACTAGGTAAGAATTTTCACTACACTCAGACTCACAGCTATACTTTAATATCTTGAGAAAATATGGTATTGACGAAGTGTGACTTATGGTCAGATTGTCCAAAATTTACACCCTCCGGGGGAAATTATTTGATCAAAAATTAACTCATATTGGAATTTCTTGAATTAATGATTATGATGAAATATACACGCTCGAAAATTGTTAAAACCTTTTTTAATATGATTTATTTTCTATGTCAGATGAAATTCTAACTGTTGGTTATGGTGGTCAAGTGAAGCTCTGGTCAAAAGACTGGCAATTGCTAACATCGTTTCAATCAGACACTAAGAATGTGATCTACGGTTCCTGGTCCCCTGATGGAAGCGAATTCTCATTCAGTTCTAAAGGACCCAAACAAATGTTGGCTGTTTACAAGAAAGATACTCTCATCGAACAATATACTCAAAACGTCAAGATTACTCCCAAATGGATTTACCAAGCTCCACAGACAAGTAAAAAAGAGGTAAAAGGTCGAAAATCCTATGACATGTTCAATGCATCTATCCACAAAGATAATCTAGAGATTCTAGCTGCTTACTGCACGAGAGAGGGTTGTGAGTTATTTCTCATCTCTCAAAGTGGCGATACCATAAAACGCGGACCAATTTCGCCTATAGGGGACCCCAAAAACGATATGCAGTGCGTCTCCGAGATCAATAACGATAGAATCGCTATAGGCGTACAGCATGGGATATTTGGCTTTTACCACATAGACACTTTGGATTTGTTGACAGTCATCCAAGCTACGGGATCACCAAGGATTTGCATGTGGGATAGTGACTTGTTTGTCACCACAGCTTATGTGTCTGGAATCATATCCTTTTGGAGTCAAGATGGCCAATTATTGAAAGAAATTAAGGGTAGGTAATTAAGGATAATTTATTTTCAGACCAAGTCCCATTGTAAGAAGTTAATTTTCATTACTGAAACGTTTTCCGAAAAATCTAGTATTTTGAATTTAGCCCTTGATAAGCATTTGCTTCGTTGAAAGAAATTCTAGATCGACGTCACTTTAATACTTTGTGCTAAGAAAATATTGTAGGTCTTTATAGTCTTTCTCGCTGGAAGCCGGGTTTGCGTTACTGAGAAAGTCTAGCGAAGTTATTTCAGCTTCGTATTGGGTTTGACTGATTTTTTTCTTTCTTTTCATATTCATCCTATAGGAGGACCTATTGGATCTATCGTACAAATGAACAGAGTCGAACAATTTACATATTACATTTGCGGTATCATGTCTCTACACAAGGTATCTTTCGATTATGAAAATAGTTGCATAGCAAGCATAGATGATATTTCTTATTTAACATTGACTGGTTGTGGTTTAGATATAAGTAATACCGGTCTAGTGGCTTCTGGTGATTTTACTGGGAATATTTATCTATGGCAAACACCTTCAAGAAAATCTGTTTGTTCCTTCAATGTTACATATTCAATTCGCTGTTTGCTTTGGGTTGGCGATTTTCTACTGATTGGTTGTCTCAACTCTGAAGTAAGTTGTTGGAAATATAATTCAAAGGTCACCCCGGAGAAAGAAGTGAACAGTGTTCGGAATCTGTATACTGTTATTGGTGACCCAGTTGCCTTGGCAACGAATTCGGATGAATCCAAATTAGCTTTGGGAACTACAGCAGGATATTTGTATGTTTTCGATTTGAAGAAAAATGAAGAATCTTTGGATATTGAAGTTTTTCATTGTAGCCAGATTCACAAACCCAAGGTGAATAATGATGGCTCCTTCTTGAACATGGAGATTTGGAATTTGAGATGGAGTATTGACGACCGTTACATAGCAACGACTTCTGAAGATCAAACTGCCATCGTTTCAGATTCTTTAACAGGTAATAAAAATTTTCATAAATATCCTTCTCTCTCTGACACTTGCTTTTTTTATAAGCGTACGAAAAATTGAAAACAGGCTCGGAGTTTGACACTAAACCCTTAGTAAATACTTTTAAAAATTATTCTAAATGCTTGAAAACTTGGATATAAAACCTTTCTTTGCAAAAATATCTGGTGTATATTTCGCCATTTCACCATAGGTGAAGTTTTAAAAACATTGACTGGTCACACCACAGCCGTAACTGACCTCAGTTGGAAACTTTTAGCCTCTGGAAAACACGTTCTTGCAACATGTGCTGACGACCGAACAGTCCGCGTATACGATGGATTGACATTTGAACTCATCACTGTTCTTAAAACAGAACTTGTATATGGTTGGTATACCCTAACTTATATGGAAATCAATGAAAAAAATGATCGATTATTTGTAACTACGCAAAATGGTTACTTATTGTCATGGGACTTGAATTCTTTTGAATTGATTTACTGTGAGAAATTGCATGCTGGATCTATTGAAGGAATCGCACTTTCGAAGGATGGACAATCTCTGGTAACTCTTGGTTCAGATTGTGTTGTAAACATGCTGGAAACCTTGTAACTTCCAAGGTATTTATTGCATTGTTTTCCAGGGCTTGTTTTCTGGTTTATTATAAAGGGGTCAGTGCTAAACTAAGGCCGGCGTAAAAAGGGCCAATACAAAGGTATATTCATTTTGTTTGTTGAAAGGAAGCCAGATATACTGTTTCAGTGGGATCCGAAAATTTATATAAAAACAAACTCCTGTTGTGATATAGACGAGTAAAAGCTACCTCTGTTTACATACTTGATAATTAGAAAAATTTTCCTTTTACATGTGATGTGAAATCTTAGTAACTTTTTGGCAACGTGAAAGGCGGTTTTCTTAAAAGAAACAGCCAGCGGATCTTCCAAAAATCTTATTAAAAAAAGTGAACAATCTGAGTATGAAATAATGTATGAAATTTTATATCTAGCGCACTGCACCTTTAAAAATTTAAATTGTTTTTATATCAATCGTTCGCACATTTCCATACTGTACTACGAATGAACATGCCCAAGATCAAAATACAATTTTAATTACAGTTACTATTTGAATCTGCATTTATTTTAATTTTCTCTTTAAATGTTCTGATTTTTTGTATCTCCCTCTGCCAACTTTCAAAAAATTATAAACACTTTCAATTTTACTCATTGAAGACAGCTGTTTTTTTTGTAATGCAAAACTTAACGGTTGAGTGATTATTTCTAAAGACGCCTCTTCAAATGTAATTCTTTTTCGGAAATGTAAACAAAAATGGTAGACGCCGTTCAAAAAAATACCAAACCAAGAAACATTACTTTTTTAACTTTTGGAATAAATAATATCTTTCTGAAAATTTACTTTTTTTATGTTTCCTGGTAAATTTTATTTTATTTTTAAAACTTTTCTTTGAGATCAATTGAGGTTTTTTTTGTTGCAATTGATGCAAAGATGAGATTTTTACTTTGGTATTTCGTTCTTGTTGTTTTGGTCATCAAACATGATATTAATTGTAAGTATTTTCAAAATTATAAAACGTTCTCATTCTACAAGTCATTTTCTAGATGAATTCTTTGATGCTCCATAGCCGTTCAATGTACTAATAAGCCTTCTAGTTTTTGTAAATAACTATCGATCGATAACTTTCCTTAGACCCCCCCCCCTAATACCGTGCCGCTGCCTCAAGCCCTACCTCGGGGGGGGGGGGGCGTACGGGGTTTGCGATTTCCGAAATACCGAATAATTTAGCCAAAATTTCCGAAATTCCGTAAAAAAATACTTGCAATTCCGATACCGAATTTTTCCTCGTTTTGACTAATTTTCCATTAAATTTGATTTTTCATGTATGAATTCCGAAAAAGGGGGATAAAAACTTTATAATACCGAAATTTCGAAGCAAAAATTCATGGATTTCCGATACTGAAAGAATTTCAGAATTCCGAAATACCGAAGGAATTTTCCCCGATTTCCGAAATTCCGAAGAAAAAAGGGTCGATTTCCGCAATTCCGAAATACCGTACGCCCCCCACTACCTCCTAGGGAATTTTTATCCTCCTCTCTTTCCTTATCTTGTTACCAATCTTACGATTATTCGGGACTCTCTCTCTCATTAAATTATTTAATCAATACTTAATAGGCAAACATCATCGATCAAGACAGTCAAAGAAATCAATCATTCCCAAATCACCAAAAATCACTCACCAACAACAATCATCACACTTTTCACATAATCTTCCATGGAAAGAGATCTCTAAAAAATCGTTGATCGATTCAAATCCTTCAGAGGATACCGAAACAATGCAAAAACAAAAGAGAGGTATTGTATTTTTTCTCGCTTTATTAATTTTGTATTACCTTTCCTTTCAATAGATCTTTATCCGTAGATATTATATTCTTTTGCACACTAAAAAGCCAGTTTTGAAGTCGACTTTTCTGTCATGTCTGGTCATGTTTGTCTCTTTTTTACCTTAGATTGTCGAACGTTTGTATATAAACATTCGAATCCCGTAGTTCATCAACAGAATAGAATAGAAAGGTAGAATAGTCGGTTCAAAATAAGCTAGAAACGATTCCGTTATTTTAAGAAGCCCAGTTCATTAAAGTAGTTGGAGATTAGTGCTTTTGTCCCTATCTTCAAGTTTTAATCTCTAGCCAAGAGCATTTTTAGGGAGATTGAAATGCTCAAATATTTGAACTATATTTTCTTTATGTTTCAGGTTTTCTTGCGAATCTGGCTAATTTACTAAACGATGCTGAGTCAATCTCATCTCATAAGGAAACTGAGACAAAAGTACCAAGTATCGATGAGGCTCACGAAAAGAAGGCTGTCGTAGAAAGCCACGAAGAAACCCCAATATCAAAACCTAAACACGAAGAAAATAGCGATAAGAAAGATGTGATCGATCTATCGGCACTTAAAGACTCTATCAAAGCAGATTCTTCTGATTTTGCACCAATCTTTGCCATGTATCATGGTAAAGTTGTTGAGCTTGGTAAATTACCAGAAAGCTCTTTTAAGAAGAGTCATCAAACTTCAGATGTTACTTTGCCAGAACATCATGCGAAAGACGTCACAGCTTCAAAACGTGTCTTGGATGAGACGACAAGTCACAAAATGGACGTCACTCCCGTCAAACGTGAATACCATTCATCGACTCCAGATCAACTGAAAACTTACCTCAATACCATGGCTGGTGGTTCAGATCAACAGAACAGCATTACCAAAGATACAATATCAATACCCAACTTAGAATCTGGAATTAAGGGAGATTTAATCAACCATGTCAAAGGAGTCGTGTTAGATGATGGTAAAGTCGTATCTGTCAGCAATAATCATTTATTTGATAACAATAATGATGTCTCTAAAGTACAATCAGACGCAGTGCAACAAGATGTCCAACAGAAGTTCATGGTTAATAAAGAAGGCAATGTGGAACCATTGGTTAAAGAAAAAGTGGAAACTGCCGATGCTGTAACCAGGGATAACTTAGGGAATGGTCAGAAAACTGTGACACTGACTGTTGATGTTTTGAAGCAACTATTGAAGAAAACAGGAGATTCAAAAGTTTCTTTGGCACAATTGCTGAATAAACCAAACGAAGCTGAGCAAAGAAGCAATACTCAAGAAGATGAAGACCCAGGTCCGTTATCGTGTTTTGATTTCTAGTAGAAAACGAAATTAAACATTCTTATTATAAGATACATCATAAGATAACTTAGCCAAAATTTCGTCCCGTTGAGAAGAAACATACCCTATAATTTTACCCCCACTGCGAAATTGACTTTTTATTCTCATTTGAAGTTCAATGGAAAAGAAAACCCTCGAAACCATCCCCACTGGGTTTTTTAAAGCTTGGAATTGTAACAATAAAGTTTCTTTCCACATTCGGATTTCGGTAGAAATTTTCATCCCAACTGTGGGAAAAAGTTCCACCAGCACTGAGAAAAGGTGTAAAATGTTTTTACAATCTCCGTCATGTTTTGGATTTATGAAACGCCCCTTATTTACTCAAAATTTAATTGATGTAATCAATGTTTAGCGTTAGCGTTTTTTAATAAATCTTATCATTACTTTTCCTTTCAGGCACCATTGAAGATTTTGCTGCTGGTGGATTGAAAGCACACAACGAATACCGTAGCAAGCATCACGATGACAATGTGATCTGGTCAGACTCACTAGCTGCGAAAGCACAAAAGCTAGCTGAAGCTTTAGCTGATAAAAAATCATTAGAAATTGCCAAAGATCTTGAAAAAGAAGGGATGGGAGAAAACGTAGCCAAGGTTTGGGCGACTTTTAAAAATGCTGGTGAAGCAGCAACTAAAATGTGGTATAGCCAGAGTGAAAACTACCATTTTGATGATCCGCATTTAGACGAAAATACAGGGCAATTTGCACAGGTTGTTTGGAAATCAACCAAAGAACTTGGCATGGGTGTAGCTAAAAGTATTGATGATGTGAACAATAAATATGTTTATGTAACAGCTTTGTATAGTCCTCCAGGAAATATTGAAGCTGTGTTGAGAGACAATGTTTTACCTACTGGTAATAACACACAAGATGTTTATTCAACTTTCTTTAAAAGGACTGGTGTTATAAACCATGAGCCTGCTGTTGTTCGAAGGTCAAGGCTACCAAAGAGTAAGAAAGCGAAAAAGATTGTTGCACCTTGAAGATTATAAGCTTTGATTTTAAACTATCGACCACATAATCCTTTGAGAGGGTAAGAAGGAGTACAGAGGGACACTGATTACACTTCTAATCTCTGAATTATTCCATGAGGACTTTCACTTATGAACGATAAAATTATTACACATTTGGAACTCAGAGTACTCTGTGGGAATACTGTTTATTTGCCAAATAAAAGGAACACTGATTATATTCCAGTCGTAAATGGAGACTGATTTCTTTGCTTTATTTGATGGATTAATTGAATTAAACAGATGAACAATTATATGTTTATTATGATTTGATGTAGCTGTGTTTCAGCTACAAAAACAGTTAAGGATACTCCTAGCCATTAACAGTGACTTTGATGTCAATCTATTTATCATAAATTTTCAAAAAGACAAAGGAGGATTAAAGAAAAATATTGATTAAGGATGTTTATTTATACAATCGAATGTTTTATTTGTGGTAATAATACTACAATTTTAATCACTTAATGTTCAGGCAGTGAGTCCTAACAGGCAATTTTCTTGTTATGCTATTTTTGTGCAGTTTCAGCTCATCATAAGTCCAATCAAAAGCTCCAAATCTGGCTAAAATCATAGTTTATTTTAAGCATAGCGATATCAGTGAGGTACAAAACATGATCATGATTTACTTGAAAATTGCGCTGACTAATATTTTCCTCAAAAAATATGTACTGACTCTTCCTTGGAAAATACTCAGTGACTGATGCTTTCCTTGGAAAATTACGCACAAATGATATTTTGTGACTGATATTTTCCTTGAAAAATACGTAGTGACCTTTACTTATTATTAAAAATATGCAGTGACTGACATTTTTTCTTGTAGTGACTAATACTTTCCCTGGAAAATACATAGTGACTTATACTTTCCCTGGAAAATACGTAGTGAATAATACTTTCTTTGGAAAATACGTAGTGACCAATACTTTCCCTGGAAAATACGTAGTGACTAATACTTTCTCTGGAAAATACGTAGTGACTAATACTTTCCCTGGAAAATATGTAGTGACTAATACTTTCCCTGGAAAATACGTAGTGACTAATACTTTCCCTGGAAAATACGTAGTGACCAATACTTTCCCTGGAAAATACGTAGTGACTAAGACTTTCTTTGAAAAATACGTAGTGACTAATACTTTCCCTGGAAAATACGTAGTGACTAATACTTTCTCTGGAAAATATGTAGTGACCAATACTTTCCCTGGAAAGTACGTAGTGACTAATACTTTCTCTGGAAAATACGTAGTGACTAATACTTTCTCTGGAAAATACGTAGTGACTAATACTTTCCCTGGAAAATATGTAGTGACTAATACTTTCCCTGGAAAATACGTAGTGAATAATACTTTCTTTGGAAAATACGTAGTGACCAATACTTTCCCTGGAAAATACGTAGTGACTAATACTTTCTCTGGAAAATACGTAGTGACTAATACTTTCCCTGGAAAATATGTAGTGACTAATACTTTCCCTGGAAAATACATAGTGACTTATACTTTCCCTGGAAAATACGTAGTGAATAATACTTTCTTTGGAAAATACGTAGTGACCAATACTTTCCCTGGAAAATACGTAGTGACTAATACTTTCTCTGGAAAATACGTAGTGACTGATTTTTTCTTGAAAATACGTAGTGACTTGTACTTTTCTTGAAAGATATGCAACACTTATATTATTTAAAAAAATACGCAGTGACTGATATTTTCCCTGAAAAACATTACTACATACTCTTCAAGAACTACGCATTAGTTTTAATTTATTTACTGCGTATTTTTCAAGAAAAATATCAGTCACTATATTTAAAATACGTAAAAAATAAAAAATACGTAATGACGGATTTTTTCTTGAAAATATGTAAGTGAATTGTACTCTCCTTGAAAGATATGCAATACCTCTATTATTTTAGTGACTAGTACTTTCCTTGGATATGACTACATACTCTTCAAGAACTACATATTAGTTTTAATTTATTTACTGTGTATTTTTCAAGGAAGATATCAGTTACTATATTTTCCTTGAAAAATACGCAGCGACTGATATTTTACCTGAAAAATATGTAGTGATATTTTCCTTGAAAAATACGCAGTGACCTTTACTTATTAAAAATACGCAGTGACTGATATTTTCCTTGAAAAATACGCAGTGACCTTTACTTATCATTAAAAATATGCAGTGACTGATATTCTTTCTTGAAAATACGTAGTGAAATGTACTTTCCTTGAAAGATATGCTTTGGTTAATATTTTTCTTGATAAATATGCAGCGACTGATATTATCCGCTAAGATTACGTAGTGATTGATATTTTTCTTGAAATTATGCAGTGACTGATATTTTCCTTGAGAAATACGTAGCGATTGATATTTTCCTGAGAATTACACAGTGACTGATATTTTCCCTGAAAAATATGCTGTGACTGATAGTTTCCCTGAAAAATATGCAGTGACTACCTTAAGGGAAGAAATTTTTGCGAGAAGAAATTTTCGCGGAATTTAATTTCGCGAATCAGAGTTTCAAAATGGCAACTTTCGCGGAATTTAATTTCGCGAATGAGCCGATTTCAAAAGTTTCACGGAATTTAATTTCGCGATTAAGAAGAAGTTACCAACTTAAATTAACTTTTAACCACCACGGAGTTATTTATATTTGTTTATATTTAATAAGAAATACACGTTATAATGCTTAAAAATCAATTGTGTCCATATTTTTTGGTAATACCTGGTCAAAAACAACAAAATAAAAGAAGAAGAAAAAAAATCGAATTTCGCGGAATTTAATTTCGCGATTTAACAAATTTGGTGTGTTTCGCGGAATTTAATTTCGCGAATTACACCCAATTTCGCGAAAATTTCTTCCGCAAAAATTTCTTCTCGCGAAAATTTCTTCCCTTAAGGTAATATTTTCCTTGAAAAATACGTACAGTGACTAATATTTTTCTTGAAAATGCGTAGTGAATTGTACTTTCCTTGAAAGATGTGCATTACTAATATCATATCCTTGACAAATACGCAGTGACTGGTACTTTCCTTGGAAAATACGTAGATACGCAGTGACTGGTACTTTCCTTGGAAAATACGTAGTAACTGATATTCTTGTACTTTCCTTAAAAGATATGCAATAATAATATTATTTTCCTTGAAAAATATGCATTACCTGGCTACTTTCCTTGGAAGATACACAGTACCAGATATTTTTCTTGAAAAATACACAATGACTGGTACTTTCCTTGGAAGATAGGCAGTGACTTATATTTTTCTTGAAAATACATAATGACTTGTCTTTTCCTTGAATTATATCTATTACTAATATTATTTTCCTTTAAAAATACGCAGCGACTGGTACTTTCCTTTCAAAGTTATACCAGTGACTGATATATTCCTTGAAAAAAAATATGCAGTGACTGATATATTACTTGAAAAATATGCAGTGACTGAAATTTTCTTGAAAAATATACAGTAAGTGACTGATACTTGCCTTGAAAAATAGGAAGTGACTGATATATTTTCTGTAAATATTACGGAGTGGCTGATACTTTCTCTCAAAAATATGATAGTGAGTATGATACATTAAAAAAACCTGAGATCGATAGGCTCAACAGGATGTAATAAAAAGTCTGTGAATTCTTGTTAAACTGACTACTTATTTTATCGGAATCATTGTTTTGTAGAGCCAAAATCTGGCAGTCCGCCATACTGCGTCACAAATGAAACTTCTGGTACATCAGCTTTAATTGGAATTATGCTCACATCAATCACCTGGAAATATTAGGTATGTTCAATTATAGATTTATCATATCAATACTAATACTAATGTATTTCTCAATATAATCTAGAACTGAGACAAAAAGGCTGTAACTTAGCTATCACACCCAGTTGTGAATTTTGGCATATCGGAACTCGACCGATTTTACTCTGGAATTTCGTAAACCTACCGAGTGCACCAGAAAAGTTTCTTTTTTTAAAACTAATTTTCTCGAAATCTAAAAATTCTAAAAGAACCATTCCTATTTCATTGGAAAGAAGAAAGATAAACTTAAATTTTGATTGGTCATTTATTAAACTCGGTTCATTAGATCAAAAGTTATGCTCAATTGAATAAAGAATTTACTTTCTGAAAGTGCTCAAAAACATTTAAAATCGATCTATCAAATTAAACAAAAGCATATCTACATGATACATCAGTATTTTCGTTTAAGCATTAAAAATTATAATTAGCTTTCTAAATGACCTTTTGTTATATGAATTAAGGTTGAATTCCGATAGGAAGAAAATTGGTCGAAAAAGACCAGAAAATCTGGTAAAATTCGTAAAAATACATCAATATATTTTTTTTTCTATAGCAATATATTTCGCAGGTCTATTGACCTCTATTGACCTCTATGAAACACTATTATAGAGAATTACAGTTCAGGCACAAGGGCCTCTAAACCGTTCTTGTACAAAAAATCTTTTTAAATTTAATTTTTCACGAGGGCTTCGTCGTACTCTCCATTTAAAATCTTCATTCGATCTGGCTTTATTTATCTCGTCTGCTCTCTTTTTCCACTCTTTGATTTATTCCCTCTCCATTTTCGTCAAGTCGTCGGTGATAACAATATGTGTTTCGAGGTACATCCAGCCTTACAAAGACTTTATCCAGTCTAGAACCAAAGTTCTGAGGAAAACTTTGATAAAAGTAAAGTCAATACTATGTAAATGAGAAATCCGGGGGAAAATTGTAACAGCTTCTGAACCTTAAAAACTAACCTAATTTGATTTCTAGAATTTTCTTATCTCAATTATACAGTGTGTCCTAAAAAAGCGGGCAAATTTTTATGTTAAGTAAAATCCTCAAAACTCATCATCTAAAACTGGGCTTTGAATAATTGAATTGAACAATTCTTGGATGGATAGGTTTTTGAGATTGAATAATTAAGCATGCAAGTAATAAAATTTGGCATAGATTATGAGGATTTTACTTTACACAAAAATTCATTCGCTTTTTTGGGACACACTGTATGTCAGGAAAATTTCAAGGAAGATAACAGGGACCCCTTCCCACTGGAAAAGTTGCCCAAAATTTCGTCCCCTGTGGAAAATATATACTCAAATTTTTGTACCTACTGAGAATAATCAAATAAACCAATCCTCGAAGCAAAATATTATGCTATTTTTCCGATCCCCACTGAATTTTCTAACATGAAAACAAAAGAATGGAAAGCTCCAGCCATAAAAAATATGAGAAAATCAATCCCCGTCGAGTTTCAGTCCGTTATTTCTATCCCAACTGGCTGAAAAAATCCTACCGGGTCTGTGGGAAGGGAATGTCTAATTACAATGAGTATCCGGATGGGTGAATTTTGATTATTTACTTTTGGTTTATAATTCTGAATATTCTTGGTTAGATTAATATTGATACAATATTTCCCTGAAAAATTTTCTTGTTACATTCGTGCAGGTGTTTAAAGGGACGTTTCTATTTGTCCCCCTTTTTTTATAGGTCATTCGGGAATGTTTTGATAAATTTTATATTTTTTATTTTTGATATAAACCGAAAATTTAACAAACAAGGCGAATGTTTATAGTGGTTCATTAAAAATAGTCTAGGTTGTGTTTTAATCAATGACTTTTATTCCTATTTTTCCAACCTAATGAAGCTGAATAGTATAAAAAAAGGGAGTTTTTAAAGGTTTCCAACATTCAAACAAATCAAAACAAACCCCTTTAATCATGAAACAAAATGTGGAAATATTTAAAACAAGGATTCAAACAAAAACGATATAAATATCAACAAAAGTAAGTTAAGCCCTTTGATTGAATTTTCAAATCAATCAGCAAAAATAAAATAAATGTAGCTTTTGTATAAACTGGCTTTGATTTTTGATAAATCAGTAAAAAAAGGCTCTCGCTCTTTTCTAGCGGCAAAGGAATATTCTCTTTCTAATCTTATTATCTTAGATAAACCAACTTATTAAAGTCCTTCAATACGATCAAACCCAATTTTCGACAGCCTTTTTTGTAACTGATTTTTAGTTCACCCTTTTTTTTTAGCTGAAGCCATTTGGTCAAGTTGGGACGTTAACATGTGATTACCGGAGTGGCCGATACCCGAATCAAACATCATTCTTGAGGTATGTCTATTGAGTTATATGCAATTCAATTTTTTAGATTTGGAAGTACATAATTTGATTTTCGAAATTAGACCCTTTTCTTTTTTCCGAAATTTTCCGAGAAATTAGGAGGTACTTTAATAATATGAGATTTTTCGTCGGTTTTTATATGATGATTTAAACGGTCAGTTAACATTGTGACCATTGGGGCCTACCCGGGAAAGGGGGTGGCGGGTCTGTCTGAGCCATAAAGTTCAAAATCGACCCTTTGAGAGACTAAATTTTTACGATTTGTATTGAAGTTTTTACGATCCTTTTCTTTCAAATTTTCAGCTAAAATTTTCAAAATTTAATCCAAATTACTATGATTTACGACGTGTAATTTTTTATGTTTCGTGATCTTAGGACCCTTGAAAAATCGCTAATTTATGATTTTTGTAACTCTTCCAAAGTCTTTCAAATGTGTAAAAAAGGAACTCTTATGTTTTGCACAAACCAAACACTGATTTTGCCTAAGTACATCCCCTCCCCCGGACCCTAAGACCATGTTCACACGTTACCTTATCGTTTTGCTCCGGTATGATTTTCGTTACGGATCGAGTTTGTTCATATTGGTTTCGGAGCAAGAAAACGGAGCAGCTCCGTTCTGATTAAGACCGTGTTCGCATGTAACGGTTCTGTTCCGCTCTAAAACGAAAAATGGCTTATTCCTCTCTGATCAGAAACAGCCGTTCAAGATCTCCGGAAATTCAAAAATTCTCAATCCATGATATTGGCATGAAAATATAGTGTTTACTTGACTAATTAAGTGCCATTAATTACAAAAAGTCATTCGAAATGGTTTAATCCCTTTTCGCAAACATTAAGGATTCCGGCTTTGAATTTTAATGCATTTTGCGTTCGAAATAGGATTTGTCAAGGATTATTTACTAAATACTTCGGTAATGGAGACAATAAAATTACCCTACTAGCTTTTTGAAATTGAAAATCTGATTACTATGTCGATTCTATTATCAGTTAATCTGTATTCGGTACACTTTATAAGCTGTGGGTCACCATGAATTTTACCATGTTATCATTTCCCTAGTCTTGCTTGCGGACCAGAAAAGAAGCTTTGTCCCTTTGGTATAGAGCTGTTTTTTGTTTATGTTCGTTTTGATCGTGACTTTTTACTGGGTTTTTGAAGGTAGGAACTTTTCATATCAGCTGTAGTACAACACTTGTAGTCTTCATGACATAGACTTCAGCGCCACTTCCTTGTGATACAGTGGAGTCTCCACAGCTCACAAGCACAGGGAAGTCAATTTTGTTCGAGTTATGAAAATTTTGAGGTATAGGGTAAAGTCTATAAGGTATTGCTCGACATTCAAGTTAAAGAGAATCTTATTTAAGAGAGTCAACTGTATTTTCATAGCATTTCCGAAGGGTTACAACTAGATACTTGAATAAGTATCATTGCGCTTTGTTCAGTAATTCCTTTTCTTGATTTTGCGTTCGTTTTGTTTACGTAAATTCTTTTCGATGAGCTACATTTTCGTGCGAGGTTGAGTGTGAGAATATTTATGTGCTTAGCCTATAGTTTCAAAGCTGACTCTCTCTAACTTGATCTTCAAGGGACCAAAAGTTTTCATTGAATTATAGAGAGTATTTTACAAGGCGTTTTCTTTGACGGAAACTGCAAATTAGTTTGAATAATAGAAAGATTCGAATAATAGGAGTTCGAATTAGCGAAAGTTCACTATATATTTTTCGCTACTGTCTGGGCCAGACCACCTAGGTGCTTTGACAGTTCCTTAGCGCTGTGGTCAGCTTTATTCACAGGCCTATTTATATACTTGTAATATACCACGCGGAATTAGCAATAGATACAGAACCATGTCCCTTTTCTTCCTAGACCAACATTGTAACTGGTCTTCTTCGAAGATGCTCTACACGCTTTTTTTTTTATAAGAATACACTTTATAAGAATGTCCATGATGAAAATGGGCAAAAAATTAAGAATATGGTAAGAATATCGCCATCATGGAATTTAGCAACTGAACCTAAGAATGTCATTTTTAATGCATTTTAACCTGTAGATTGCCAATTTCGATCTTAACCTAAGAATATCGTAAGAATATTTTTGGATGATTTTCGCCAAAAAGTTTAAGAATATCCATGATGAAATGAAAAAACACCATTCTTATAAAAAAAAAAGCGTGTATGCAGTAATACAATATCAATATAAAAAATGCCCTGTAGTTTTAAAATGAGCCTAAATAAAAAAAGTGCATAGAAATCTGCTCATAAGAAAATACATTTTAAATGCTGAGATGTTTGTAACGAATGTTACCTCAAAGCTAGATATCCTCTTTTAGGCTCTTCTAGGCTTTTATAAAGAGGAACTATTTAAATTTTAGGCAGTCGCTCCGTTAGTAGAAGTCTTGGCAACTCAATACATATAACACTCAAAAAGATGTAAATTTAGAAGGAAAGGGATTATCGGAGTTCAATTAATCAATAAAATGTCATTCAGATGTTGTTTAATATCTTTTCATTTTGTAAGCGGTATATGATGTTTGATGCTGATTGCTTTCATTGATAGCTTATCTTCGGATGATCATCTTTATTTACAAATTGTGAACGGCATGTTCGTGGGCCAGCTTCTTTGCTGCGTTTGTTTATTACACTGCTGAGATTTTGTGGGTTTATCTTTAGGTTCCTGCTGGTCCAAAATAAATTTGTCAATTTCTTTTTTAAATTTTCTGTTTTTGCAAAGTACGCCGTTCTTTAAAACAGGTATGTTTTAATGCCTTATGTCGTAAAAGAAATTATTTATAAGCGGTGTAAATTTCTTGCTCATTGTTAGCAATTTGTGCCCTGTGTAAGAGGTTTGGAGATTCAACTATGACTTATACCAACTAACAAAAGTATTCAAAGATCTTCTTAAGAAAATTTAGAATTTACAAATATCAATCAAATTTTTAAAGTGGTGTAAAAAACTGTTATCTTGAAAGTTAGGCCACGGATTTAATGACATTGGAAAGCTATTTCTATGCTATTCCCAAAAGAATCAGGGCCATGCCCGTTTTATGGGGGGTGGCACTCATGTTGTGGCGACCTTTATTTAATAATTTAATGGTACAATTTTCAGTTTGTGTAATGTAACGGTCAGGCTGTGTACTGCAAATATCGTAATGAGAGAAAGTGCAATGTAAGGGTCCGATTTTGAGACCCAAAATTTTGTCTGTACATACGGTAGTTTTCAGGTAGTGCGCCCCTTAATGATCAGATACTATAGCCAATATAGTTTTGGCCTTGGTATTTTGGTCTCTTTGGTCGAAGGGTTAAAAGTCTTGCCAATGAATAGCCAGAGAAATGATGGATTCAATAATTTACATATTGTATATAAAAAACTCATGCACTTTCAGACAGTTGCATCATAGTAGATGAAGAATTGCCTTTTGTCTGATGTTCCGAGCAAGGCGTCGTACAGAGCAGTCAAATATTAACACAAACTGGAATAATGTCCCTTTATGCCCCTTTTTGTTCTCCTGTCGAGTGAATTCCTTAAATACTTCATTTAGAAATTTACAATCAAAAATGTTCATTTCCCTTAATAATTTTTGATAGAATTCCTTTATTAAATTTGCTTCCCAAAACGTTATAAATTATTCAACTCCAAGTTAACTTTTTACCAAACTTTGATTCAAAAACTTTCTCCCATATTATGAGAAACAATGAAAGAAATAGACAGTTTATCTGTAAAAACAGTGGGGGAGCAAACTTTGAATATTTCTTGTGGCTAAACTTGGAAACTGAGGTTTTTAAAGGACTTTTTAAACATCTGGGTATTTATTTCATTCTGTCATAATCTCACGAGGATGTTCAGTGCGGTACCCAACTTTCACCGATTTTTTCGTTCAATATGGTTGCATATGACGAGATGGTTAGTCTCGAATTTTCGTTTAACTTTTAATTTAACAATGTTCTCAAAACTATGATTGTTCGACCGGTGTCATAGTTCAGGAATGAACTAAAAAACTTTCTTGTATTTTCTAGCGTTCGGCAGTATGAGAATCCGTTTTTTAACATAAATCATACTCTTTTTTTCGAATACACTTTGAGTCGATATAAACAAGACTAAAAGTTAAACTTTCAATTGTCACAAGAGGTGGAGTAACCTTTTAAATGCATTTCAGTAAACTTTTCTATAGTCTTAAAATAGAGGGTTGGATTTCATTTGATTATTAGGTTAATCACATTTTGTCTAGTAATTGATAGCAATGGGTTAATTAATCAAAAGAAGTTAAGCGATGATAACAGTTCAGTGTTTTTGATCACTCACGTTTTGTAATTTTGGCTGAATTTTGGTTTCTTGATTTTTATATTGACTAGTTTTTGTAATTGGCTGGTACTGTAGGATGGCTGTAGGATGCTCTTAATTTAAACTCGGTTAATAAAGATTACATCAGATTTAAAAGCATTCTCCTCAAGACTCAAGTGCAGCCAAATTTTCCAACAAAACATTCGAATGTAATGACTTCTCTTAATCTTTTAAAATCTGTGTATACTTCTATTTTTCCTTATATATTTAAGACTTTTGTCAATCGACGAAGCTGACATTTTCAAGGAGCTTATTAATTCCTTTCATTTAGACTTTGATGTTTTCAATCAGCTCCAAGGTGGATCAACGATCACTAACCATGTCGCTAAGCAACCACGATCGCCGGATGAGTGATCAATCATCCGGTAACAATACGCGAACCTCATCACTCAAACATCAACATAACAATCCAAGAGAACTGAAAGTTGAATATTCAGCCGTCAGTCAAAAAGCAACCGTCAAAAGTACAGAAACGGTCAACGACACTCAAGTCATTTACGTTTATTGTTCACCACGTTTGAAACATACGTTAATCTTTATATTTCGTTTTGTTTTGATTACGTACTGCGTTGCCGTTCCCGTATTTGTGTATCTTCTACATCAAAAAAGTTCGGTTAATATTGCGAAAATTGAAAAGTTTGAAACTGATTTTCAAAGACATTTACATAAAATTTCAGAAAATGATAAACTAAAGAATGAACAGTCTGCACCTTCATCTTCAACGTCGACTCGTAAAAGAAGAAACGCTGAATTGGCTCAAAAGGAATTCGACAAGTCTTATAAACAACCAGGAATGAAGGATCAAGATTTTCAAAAGAAGCTGAAAGAATTCAACAATACAGTTCAGAAATATAGACTGAAGTAATTTTTTTGAATTTAAGTGAATTTAAGTGATCAAGATTTCAAATTAAAACGGTTATCATTAACTGTTACCATTTTAAAATCAGTAAGGAAAATACCCCCTTTATAATGACCCCCCCTGAGATCAATGTTGTGAAGGTTTGAGCTGTTACAGAGAAGTTGGTTTGCTTTAAAACATAGATTTTTTAGGGGTACCCCTCCCCTTCTTAACTTTGCTGTCAATATATTAACTGACAGATTGTAGTAATTTTAAACCTTAGTCACAATTATTTGGAATTCTAGTCTTTATTGAGCCTTTATTAGCCAAATTCAATATTTTCTTCATTCAGGCTTTCCGAATTGGAGCCAGCTGAGAAATGGTTACAAGAAATCTACATGAAACATATCAGCACCAATTTAGATAGCACTGATTGTAACTGTAAAAAAGGTAAAAGATATTATCACTTAACGAACTTTCAGGCACCTTTATATATTGGACCCTTATTTAACGCCGGTTTTTTATGCCGCTGCCTGATTTTAAGCTTAGATCTATTATAGCCGTAATTGAACAACGAAAGCTGAAAGCTATTCTCAATATCATTTGTGAGTTAGCTGTTAAAAGTTTTATTGAAAACAACTAAAATTCTTGCAGTTTAGAAAATGGGTCGAAGAGTGGTTAATTTTCATCTTACTAGGAAAAAGATTTAATGATAACACAATATTTTATCCCTTTATTACCACCAGGCAATAAATTAAGGCCTGCGCAGATGCATCCAACATTTGATCTAAGATTTCGAATTCTTTGTTGGACGAGATGTTGGATGAAAGTCACGAAAAGTTGGATGAAAAGTCATTTGCGCAAAAATGTCAAAAAAATTTTGATCCAACATGATTACGCAAATACCAAAACATGAAAGCAACATGAAAGTGGCGTCAATCTCATAAAAATGTTAGATGAAATGTTTGGTAGCGATCAAACTTTATACAATACGTTTTCCAACATTATTATTAAAAAGTTGCGATTTTATGACTTGCGCAAATGAACCCAACATTTCATCCAACAAATGTTGAATCCGATATTGGATGCATTTGCGCCGGCCTTTAATGTCAACCAGGGTCGATAGTATATTACTTCTGGTCTGTCCAGCATCAGTTAATTATATCAACCATGCACGTTGAAATGAAAATATTGATTGTTCACAGCAAATTTTATCATGCATTAATCTCTGCTTTCACGTTTCAGAAACAGATTCCTCTGATGGAAAAGAATGTGCATCGAAAGGTACTGAGAATTATTTCCTTATTTCCGAGAACATCCTGTTTCATTCATAAGGACCAGCTTATGCTGGCGAAGATATTCTTCTTATGGAGCAAAAATCACCCAATAAATTTAAAATTGTATATTGTCTCCTACAACCTATCCTTCATTCCAGGACATAATTGTAGAAACACATGCTTGTAAAATCTCCTTCCACCTAAAGGGGACAGAGTAAAAGTGTATTTTTGAGGGGTTGCTTCATTTTCCCCGATTGTAGTTTGTTTCATGGGCATATATTTTAACCTCATTTTATAGAATGCGATTGCTCGAAAGTAAAGCAAGGACCACCAGGACCTCCTGGAAGACAAGGTGAACAAGGTGATCCTGGAAAAATTGTAAAGGTAATGATTTTTGAAATTATTGAAATCATTCCTTTTCTGTTTTGAAGTGACGCTTCTCATACGGTACCGAATATCTTACCACATCTACATCTTATTTTATGCAACGAGCTTCCCTATCCGTTTTACTGGGGACTACCTATAATGGAGCGTAACTTCAACGTTCGTAGCCGAAAAAGCCTAGAGAAGCTCAGTGCTAAAGATGTCTGTATATATTTGACATTTAGTCAGACGGAATTGAATGACATTCAAATCACAAGTGTAATCGTCCGCCATACCACGTATTCAATTTTTTTAAACAGGTGTCAAGTTTTTGTTTGAACTATTCTTCATTTTTACTGTTTTTTAAATATTTCCTCAGGTACCGACGCTGAGAGGTCCTCAAGGTTTGCAAGGTTCCAGAGGACCGAAAGGTGACCCTGGGGATATTGGTCCTCAGGGAAAACCAGGTAAGAAGCCAACCTTCCTCAAATTAAGGAATTTATGATCATTGTTGCCAAAACCATATCATATTCATTTTCCCATATTATGTCTTCCGAAAGGTGAAACAAGAAAGATATGTTAAAATGTAACCTGAAGTTCCTGGCACTGTTTACTTTGTTTCTAACGACCCTGCCGATGCACCGGACTGATTCGTGTGTGGTCCGATATTTATATTGTCCGGTGGTAAAATGTTTTCCGTGTCCGGTGCTTCCGTAACTCCGGTGTGTTGGTTGCTCCTGTTCAGCCTTTACCTTTAAGGCTGGTCTCCACTTTCGCGTGAAATAGGCGACAGTTTTTGCGAGAATAAAAGATTACGTTATGAAAAAGTTTCGCGCGAACAAAAAAAAAGTTGAAGGATGTTCTACTTTTTTCATCCGTTACGTCAATTTCGACCAATAGAATTGCTTCATTTTTGAACCGACCAATGGCCTTACAAAAACGTCAAAAAGTTTTCACTCGTGTCGCGCGAAAGTGGAGATCGGCCTTTATACTACTCGTTAATTTATGCTTCAATGTATGTTCATAGGTGCTGATGCAAGCTGTGATTCCAATAAAAACAACAAAGATTTGAAAACAACTTACATTCGTTGGGGGAGTAAAGAATGTGGAAAAGATGCCAACAAGATATACTCAGGTTTGTTGACAAAAACCTTCCTTTTAAAAGATATTCCATATTAATATTGTTGTATACGTTTTTAATTAATTGTATCTTATCGGGGAAAAAAGACCAGGTTTGATTACATTATCGGCCCTTTTTACGCCGGCCCTTATTGACGTTATTTTTGGGCTCGTGGCGTAATAAGGGCCGGTGTTAAATTAGGGCCGGCGTAAAAAGGGCCGATAAGGTAGTCGGATGAAAACTTGGACGGGGAAAATTCGTCAATTAGAGACATTTTCGTCACTTTCATCCGCCATCAAATTCTGCTTTTGATACTTCTGATTACTTTTGTACAGTTGTTTAACTTTGTCAAGACCAACTCCGAAGTTTGACTTGGCCGACCAAACGGCCTTAATTTTTATGCAGTTAAAGAGTCCCTAAGGCGCCAGGGAAGTCAACGAAGGCTCTAATAAGCATAGAAAGCATTAGCATAGAAAAAGTGAATTTTAATTAAGAAAGAGGCATCATTTGGAGAGGTAAACACACGTATGATTTCATTCACTAAAATGTTTCGTATACTGAGATAGTCAATTAATCTTTAGCGAGTTAAACCATAGTGTTTTTTTACAAGATTCTGACATCGTGGTAAAAAACTAAAAATTGTTTATATCGACGAAATTTTTAAATTTTTAAATTTTTAAAACGTTTTATTCATAGGATACATGGGTGGCGCTTCAAACCGAGCCAGTGGCGGTGGTTCCAACTATCTGTGTCTCCCAGAAACACCATCATACTCTAAAGTACAAAAATTTAAACAAAGTGATGCGTCTGAAATTGACATTCAAATTGGGAATGATATATTCTGTTCAGTTTGTGAGAGAATTGGTAAAAGTAGTACTATTATGTATCCAGCATCGAATCTATGTCCTGAGGGATGGGAGTTAGAATATACAGGAACCCTGGTCACGCAGAAACAAACTAAACGAACGGAGTATGTTTGTCTGTCGCAAGAAGTGACTTCAAAGCTTTGGAGATCGAATCTGGGTATGACAACAGTTTCAGAACAAGCATGTAAGATATTGAACTGTGGACCGTATGAGGCGAAAAAGAATTTGAATTGCGCTGTGTGCACGCAATAAATTATTTTACGAATGAATGCGTGAATGATGGAATACATATGTTTTGCACAGAGAAAAACATCGGCCAGAGCTGCAAGATGTTTGGAAAATTTCTCTTTATTTTTTTATATTAATGTAATATAGTCAAAGTATAGATTTAAGTCAAATTATTTGATTATTTAAGAGAAAAATGTATAAATTAGTAGATATTTTAAGGTATTGTCCAAAGAAATTCTTGAACTTTATTATTTAGTATAAAGCTCGAAAAACGCCTGAAAAGATGTTTGGGATCTCATCTGGTTTCCACTTATGTCCGAAATATAATATGATGTTTTTCGGACACCTTAAACTTATCCCAGTTCATGAGGGAATTTCCTGGTTCGTTCAGAAACGAAACTATGTCCTGTTATAAAGTTCCTCAATTATCAAGCATTTGATCTCCTGCTGGGTTTTATTAAATGGTATTTATAAGACCGATAAGAATCAATGAATATAAAACTACATAGGGTTTAAATGACAATAGGTATATTCATATCAAAAGCTGCTGATATAAGCTGAATATTTGAGATAATTCTTATATTATTTCTCACTGCAATAAACCCTTAAAACAAAATTTCATTCAAGCTCTCACGAAAGAATTTTAGTGTAAGATAGTAAGCTAAGGGGAGGTATTTTTTTAGAGTAATTTGTAGTCAAGTGTAAGATTTATAGAATTATGAAATCGTTTGGATATCATGTCTTCTCCAACAAGAACAACATCAGTCATTTTCAGACCAAATAGGTAAGCTCATTTCTTTGAAATTTAACCATAAAGTAACCATTTTTGTAAGTAGTTTGATTATTTTATAAAGTTCTAATATCGCAAACTCTGGCACAAAATAATCTGCAGTGGAGACTAAAACTTTACTAAAACTTTACTTACACTTGCTTTAACTTATGATAGAACCCGATTCAGGGGGCTCAGTACTATAATCTCAGGCATATATGTGTACGTGAATCTTTAACATACTACCTCCCCACTCTAAAGAAATGGTACACACATGTACTAGAATTTTTGGGAACATTTTGACCCGCAGAAACCACCCTATTTTTGTCTTCTCAAAAGTATCTAATTTTGGAACATTCAGACAAAAGTTGTATAAAATTTGCCACTACTGGCAAAAACCGGGGTCTTTCCGTAGAAAACATTACGTCATGAATATCATTAATTCATTCTTTAAATTTGAGTTGGACTTAGGAAATTTTCTTCTAATGAGAAAGTTTTAAATTCTGAAAGTTTCACTGAGAAAGATAAAAACTGACCAAAATCACTAATTTTAGTACTAATAAGGCTAAAAGATCTTTGATACTTTAGTACCCCAATGTGCTAAAAGTACTTTTTTAGGAATGCCACCACGTCACTAAATAACATGATTTCTGAGATTTAGTACCGAGCACCGTATCCGTTGAAAAGATAACCAACATATAAAAAAATTGTACACCCCTGTGTCACAGTCCGCTTGGACCCCAGCCCCACTGAAAAATTTGGTAAAAAATTCGTCCCCGGTATGAAAATACCTTAGAATTTCATCATCACTCGGAAATTGCCTTTGATTTTAACCCACTTCGAAATTCAATGTTTAAAAATTGCACTCAAAAACCATCCCCACTGGATTTTTTAACCTTGGAACAATAGAATTGCCATCCCGATTGGAATTTCAATTGGGATTTTTTTATCACCTCTGAGGAAAGAACTTCCATCGGAGCTGTAAGACAGGGGTGTAATTGTTAAATCTTGGAATGTCAGTTTTGAATTTTGAGAACTTTTTCCCTCTTCTAGTAGAACTGGGCCCTCTGAATAGGTGATCAATATTTTTGACAAATTTAGGGAATTCCCTGGCCTTGGTAGGATCAAAATATTTATAATCGGTTTGTTCAAAGAATGAGTAATCATTTACTTGATCTTTTTTATAAGAAACTAAGAACTTGATGCTTAATTTTGACAAAAACCTGAGAATAAATTAAGAACAATTATTTTCCTTGCCTCAGATTTCAGAGATGACTGCAAAAGACGCCGATATCAATCCTCTTTTATAAACATTTTAAGAGCATTTAAACCTGAAAATTACGAAAAAATAAGAACTGCCAAGCCTCAGTCTAAATTTACCAGTTCTTATAAAAAAGCCTGTTTTGAATGTCAAGTACGTTTTAATATTCCCCAGTAACCAGGTCTTACCATCTTGTTTATACGATATCAAAAACCGTATCAAAAAACTTATTTCCATACAAAGAAAGTATTTAAAGGGTATATTGTAAAAGACTCAGTAAGTGATTGTATTATTTGTCAGAATGTTATGAGATTGCCCTTATCATTTTCATTGCCCTGAACACTCACTCGGCTAGACGAGCTAGTCTTTCTGGTTGAAGTTGAATTATGTTTTGGAAGAGGTAAGGGAGGAAAGAGAAGTTCTTTTCTGGAAATATTCATATTTCTAATCAACAGTCCTGTCTCACCAGGCTGTACAGGGAAATTTACTAAATCAAGCTACTTTATTGCATCAAACAAGATTGGACATAAAAGTCACACTGTATATAAGTTCGGTAACCCAATAAAGAACTAGACTATTTTTAACGGTAAAATTTTTCGTATTGATTTAGTCCCGAAATATTTACCTTTCCATTCATTTTTTAGGTCATCAAGTAAAGAAAACCAAGGTAAGAACCCGAAGAACCCAAAGAAACCTGAAGTACTTGGAATTACTTTATATTTCCTGCCTTTAACTTGTTCCATCTCTCAACGATTAGCTGCTTTACTTTGAATAGGCGCTTTTTTTATAAAAAAACAATTTTATAAAAGATCACGACGCTAAAAATCAGCCAAAACCTAAGAACAAATTAAGGACAGTTTTAAGAACAATGCTGAGCCTCAGATTTCAGAAATATTGCTATTAATCAATATCATATTAGTTTCTTCAGCTAATCGAAAGACTTGGTCACCCGAAGAACTGGCAACTTTTCAATATCCTGAAACAGAAGGACAAAGGTATGTAGTAGCGCTCCCGCCAAAGCAAAAGGCTTCTTACTTAAATTTTCATCTTGAAAACAACTTTAGCCAGAAAGCACTCAATTTTTAAAGGAGTTCTCAAAGTTACAGTGACTTTCCCAGCAGTGTGGATGAGAGCTCAGTAAATTTTACAATCCCTTTCCTTTTCTTGGTTTCTTAGAATTTTGTTAATCTTTCTTCTTACTTTGCGTTCACACTTATTTCAGTAGCCCATATTCAGGAAGAAGTTTGACAATAGAGTATGGCTCGAGATCATCGTTGCTTGAATCAAGAATACCGATTGCTATAGGGTGAGAAAATTTGAATTATCGCAGCTTCAATTTTGTCATCATGTGTTTATTTCGAGGGCAAATAATGAGGGTGACTTCGAAAACTCAAAAAATGAATACAGTAGACTCTCTCTAATTCGAGTCTCAAGAGGGAAAAAATTTTATTCGAATTACAGAGAGATTTGAATAGTAGAAAGTGTTTTATTAGAGTTTCCTAACAAAAACTGACGGTGACTTAGATTTCGTTCGAATTATAGAAAGATTCGAATAATAGAAGTTCGAATTAGAGAGAGTCAACTTTATTCTTTTTTAGGGGTTTTGTCTTCACAGTTCGTGTATCAATATTAAGATTGAAGTTTTAGAATTCTGGACTGATCAGTACCTAATCCGATTTTTGTTTTTGTTTCTTTAGGCGCAGTAAGAAAGATTTGCGAGGTAATATATCAATTCTGTGTGCCATGAATAGTACGAGAGTTGGAATAGTACATCGAAATACAGCACATTGATACTCAATATTGAAATCCTCATTATGATTTAGGCTGCACACATCCCTCTGATATGTTTTGATATAGGGGATGCTCATCGTGTATAAAATCCCCGCTCGAGACTTACCCCCTTCTTTTTTATTTTTGCTTTTGAAATTTTATTAGCTTGATTAGAAAGTTTTATATGAGGGATCTTTAAATTTCATTAAATTGCAATTTAAAATTTGAATGGCTAAAAGCTAATGCAATGCAATCATTGGATTTGTAAACTTTGTAAAGAAAATTGAAAGAGGTTACCTCAAATTTGGGGTAACTCTCGGCGGAAATTTTATACACGACTAAGCATTCCATATCTCAAAATATATTGGAGGGGATGCTTGAAGTCTATATATCCCTGGACTGGACATTTGATAGCTTCTTTTTATGATGTTTTTTTTTCAGCAAGTCGCGATTCAATACTGAGCACTGATTCATCCATAAGCACCGCACCTAACACGTAAGAAGCTTTTCTGATCCGTTAAGCCTTTAATGTGAAAATATCCTAAATTGGAACTGAAACTGAACCTTAAAAATCATTAGGTATTTTGCTTTTTTTTTGTCGAAAACGGCTTGGACGATATGGAAGTGTTATCGCACGCTATCGCACTTTTTTATACGAGCCTTTATTGGGCTGTTCCATTAAATTATCATACAGAGGGTGGTTTACCCCCTGGATATGTTCTTCCACCACGTATGGATATAAAATGGAATGGTACACTAAGTTTTACAGTTTCTAGTGACTATAAAACCCAACCCAAAATATTCTTTTTTGCATATGCTGTAACATCCCGCGAATACAATGTTTTTTTAACCTTCTACATTTCAGTAACCAAAGATTTATACGCGATGATGGAGCAAGTAAGCCATTGTTATTTTTCGAATTTACTACCTTTCCAAAACTTTCAAAATTTAATTATTTGGTAGGCTACGTCAAATCTTATGGCGCGCCAAAAGGCTTTTTAATACCAACTTTTTTTTATAATACCAACTTTTTTTATAATACCAACTTTTTTTATAATAGCAATTTTTTTTTATAATATCAACTTTTTTTTATAATACCAACTTTTTTTATTATAATACCAACTTTTTTTATTATAATACCAACTTTTTTTTATAGTACCAACTTTTTTTTTAGTTCGAAATTTTTTCATAACACCAATTTTTGTCTCGCTTACTATGCGTGTATAATCGATCAAATGTAGAAGGAGTCTTAGCGCGATTACACCTCTAGCCTGGAGGCCACTTAAGGTTTTTTGATAGACTGGATGACACGATTCTCTAATTTCATGATATGCACCACTGGAGTCTTCCGAGAATTTTCAAAATATTCAACCCAATACGTCACTTAAACAATAGAAAAAGTGACGTATTGGGTTGAATATTTCTAAAAATGTAGGAAGACTCGCCAGTGGTCGGCCAGTGGTGCACACAGATCTGTAAAGCCCGAAGGGCTAGATTTGGGGCTTTTATCAAAAAGTGAAGCCTAGGTTTGGAAGGATTTCCTACCAAAGTCACGTGACTAAAATATGCAATTTCACCGGTTTAAGAGATGTGAAATAGCGTTTGCTGCCTACTTTTTTTGATCTCGCGCTCCGAAAACAATTAAAATGCTAGATCCTATCCATCGGCACGAAATTTAAAAAGTCAAATTTTTGCTTCACTTTTTTTTGCTGGAGAAAACTTAAAGTTGCCTATCTAGCCCTTCGGGCTTTACAGATATCTGTGGTGGTGCATCCACATTCTTAGATTTTCCAGTGAAGAACTGTAAAGGTCCGTCTACATGGTGAAAACCCGTGAAAAAAGAAAATTGACTAAGCCAGACCAAAAAAATTGATATTATAAAAATGAATATATGGTTATAAAAAAAGTTGATATTATATAAAAAAGTTGGTATTGTAAAAAAAAAGTTGCTATTAAAAAAAAATTCTGATATTATAAAAATGAAAGTTTGTATTATAATAAAAGTTGGTATTATAAAAAAAAGTTGATATTAAAAATGAAAGTTGTATTATAAAAAAAAGTTGATATTATACAAGTTGATAAAAAGTGAAAGTTGGTATTATAAAAAAATGTTAGTATTATAAAAAGTTGATATTATAAAAAAAAGTTAGTATTAAAAAGCCTTTTGGCGCGCCATAAAATCTTCCACTGTTTCGAGTATAAAACTCTACTCTTAAGTGTAAGGTCTAAAAGCCTGGAACTGTTTTTGGATCAACGTTGAGTTAACCAAAAAGATTGTTGTCGAATTGGGACTTCTAGTGCAGTGTTCGGGCATTATATTTATCGTACTTATCAACATGGTCTGGCCTTTATGCCACAATATCCAGTGAAGGAGAGAAATACACCATCTCTGACATAAAATACAATTGACGCTCTCTAATTCGACGTTCTTCTATTCGATACACTCTATTAATTATTGAATAGAACGTCACCATCAACAAGAAACTCTCATAAACGAAACTCTATTTTTCGATATGCTTCCTTATCCGATGAAAATTCTATTGCCCTTGAAAATTGATTTAGGGAGCGTCAAAATAAAAAGTTTTTCGAATTCTCAGGGCCGAAAAAAGTTCGGATGCGCTCCACCACCAGTTCAGGTTCACTCAAAACCACTGGTAAATTCTCAGATGGAACACGCCCAAGAGGGCGTACAATAACATCCCGCCCAAAGAGTTGTGAAATCAGGTTGTGTGATCAGGATAGTTTTGATGATGGAACTTTTGACAGTGGTATTTATGGTGCCTCGTCTCCGAATGATGAAAGCGATTCTTCAATCAAAACAAAAACAAAATATGTGAAAAGAGAGCTGGTAAAGTTAAAAGGAAGGTCGGTATTATCTTAAGTTTATATTTCAGTTTTTAGATAACTTGAAGGAAAGGGGTTAGGAGTCGCCTACTCTCGGGTACATAATAGCCGGGGGGGGGGGGCCGCTAATTAATTTTTCGAAAATTTTCCACCCAGGACATTCTTATTCCAACCCCCCCGCTTATTGATTTTTTGGGAAATTTTTTTTGAAAGTTCCCTCTTTTGCCTTAATTCTGCTGTATCAGCCTCCTTTTTGAACATTTTCCACCCAGGACATTTTTATTCCAACCCAACCCCCCCCCCGCTATTAAATTTTGAGATTTTTTCCAACCCCCCCTGATTATTCCAAACCCCCCGGCTATTAGGTACCCGAGAGTATGTCATTTTCCGCCAGGAAATTTGGCGTACGTATGTCCACTGCGTCACATTCCCTGGTATTCAAATCAAGGACCAAACTAAGTACACTATGGACAACCAGGGTGTACTTGATCATCCCTAAATTTTTAAGAGTAATGAAAAAGAAATTAGGTATAAACTATGGACAATCTGGAGCAGCCTAATCTTGCAAAATCTAAGCTAAGTACAATCAAGGACAAACTTTGGATAGAGTTTTCATAATCAAGTACAATTCCAGTACATTCCAATTTATCCCTGATATCCAGGGATTTTTGCTCCCAAGGTGTACTTTGTTTTGTTCTTGATTTGCCCTAAGGATAACAAAGGATTTCCTTGATTTGAATACCAGGGTTGTAAGGCAGTATTCTACCTGGAAAGAAAACTTTCGAAATGATCTATATGGAAACATTTCTGAATCTTTCTTACATACAGTGCCAAAGATGACACTTCGATAAACGAACGCCTGACGGCAATCGAAGAATACATACAGACATATCTTCCGGACGAATGTACAGTTAATCAAGGTATGGTGGAAAGCAACTTCTTAACTTGCATCTCTATAAATTCGAACGTCCCCTTTATAATCTGAACAAGTTTGCTGGTCCCTTCAGTTAATAATGCCTTGTTAACCCTACTCCATATCTTGAAATTTTCATCATTCGAACAAATGTGTGTTCCCTGTATTCGTATACCTCCAACAAAAAATTAATTCACTTCGCCGTTTTCTGCGTCTTTTCAGTTTTCCGTGCCTAAAATCATAATAATAACGAGGAATAACATGGTCGTTCGGATGATTTTTGGAATGAGAGCCCCTTGTTTCATTAAAAACATTTCAAAAAGTCCTAGCTACGTTCAGGCTATTTTTGAAATGTTTTCAATATGAACCTTCGGGACTATTATTCCCAAATCACTTTCCAAATGTTAATACTAGTACTTATAGGGATCTTAAAGTTATGGAGATTTAAGCCAATTGTACAACAGTATTTGTAGAAAATCAAAACACAGCAATTTTTCTCTATATAGGTGTGATGAAGCAAAGGAAACCACGTCACCGATCTATCTCATCATCCTTGGCTGATCTTACAGCAGAAGATGTTGCGAAAGAAGGGGGAATCCCTTTCCATGGGATGGTACTCACTTTCCCATCCAAATTTCAAGGTAATTATGAATCATGCAATGGTAACGATTTTAATCTTTTCTTAACTTATTTTAGTGTTTACAGATATAGATATATAGATACGAGCTCTCCGAATGTATTCGGAATGGGTCCTACCCACGAAAGAGTAGGGATCACGGCGCTGACAGACACTGCGACTTGACAGACGTGAGCTGCCAAGCCATGGCGAATACCATGACACTCGAACGACGCTGGGAGAGCGATGCTCATGCGATAGGCCGAACCTTATGAGTACCACTGCACATCACAATGCCTGTCTAATCTACCCATACTCTTTAGTGTTTACAGATACTATCTGGTGTATTTTTAGACCTTCGTTACCAAATAAATTAATAAATGATTTGGTTAATTAAGCTCTAAGCTCTCACAAAGGCCTCCACGTTATAGGCACCTGAGAATAAATGCACTATAAGGGTGTAATTTTGATAGAGTGCACTACAAAAGTCTTTTTTTAGCTGGATACACTGTAAGGATGTGTTTGGGCGTTTGGGGACTGCTGAATTGCAAGTCTGACAGTAAAACTCTGATGTATTTTACATTTTGACTCGCACTCATTTTGATTTATTTTGCACATTGTGTCGACATCTCAGGCTTATTTTTGGGTGGCTTCAGCAAAAAACGTTATGCAATAAAAACTATTACGGCTAATACGATCTAAAAATTATGGTAATTTTCAGTTTTTGAGACATGCCATAACTTAGCCGAGCAATGTAAGGGTATATTTTCACTGTTCAAGAGCTACAATATAAAAGTCCGATTTTGAAAGCAAATATTTTTGGCGATACATGCCATCGATTAGAAATCGATTCACCCACCCCGGAGGGGGGGGGCGGGTTAGTATTCTCTTTGGATTTAACTTTTAACTGGTGTTGATTTGTATTTTAGATATCACAGTGAACGAAGCAACACAATTCTCAATTTTCGATGACACGAACGTTGTGACGGAGGATTTGAAAGAATTATCAAAAAAAGTATTCGATTCTGAAGTGATGGATGATCTATTCAAAACATCAACAAGAGCAAATCAAGAAGTTTTCAAAAGCATCTTAACGCGTTCAAAAAGTCTAGAAGAACTAACATACTTAATAGGTACTCATATGCCGACATACATGGTTTCCAGTCTAATTAAATGCATGGTTAGTTTGAATAACGCTAAAGGTGAAATTTATAATGAAGTTGAGCACCTTATCAAGAAATGCATCCGACATACCGAAAAACGAAAAACGAATAACGACAAAAGACCTGAAATGGACACTTTGAAAGTGAATGAAGGGAATTCAACTCCAAGCCGAAGTTCTTCTTTTTCAAAACAAACAGCCGTCTAATTCAAAAGATTCATTTCCCATGGTAACCAACGATGACTAGAATTCCGGGGGGGAGGGGTATTATAGTTTCATAAACTTTCTTGGGATTTTAGAATATATTCCTTTGTTTTAAGGCTTTGGGACGCGAGAAGCTTTATTTCACGTTGGTGCAATGCAACATGCTCCATCCCACCAACCTGAAACACTTTCTCGTGTCTCCACCCCATTTTTCTTTCAACCAATAAAAGTGAAATCTCACTTTTAGTCTACTTCACTGGACTCAGCGCCATCAAAATCAGCAGAAAGAAAAGCTCAGTCAAAAGTAGACTCCAGTCTACGTCGTCCGAGACGACTCTTTACCATGATAATTAAACTCGCTTCGCTCGCTGTCATTGTTGAGAGAATAAATGATTTTTTTACTTTTATGATAAATATGTAAAAAAGATTTCTTGTATTTTCTAAGGAAAGTGAACAATAATATTTCATTGTATATCAATAAATAAAGAACTTACTTAAAATACACCTTTTCGACCGTAGCCGCCAATTGCTGTGCGAGCATTTTTTTCCCCTAAACTCGATCCAATCCTTTTTTGACACCTTTTTCTATTGTTTATAAGTGCGAAAAAAGACTGGGACGGTTTTAGGGTGGTAAAACAGACAAAAAATGCCCGCTGGCAATTGGTCGAAAAGTGTATTGCTACACAGTGTTTCATGCTGACGCAATCTTCAGGCAATGCAATGTATATTGCGGATTTTATTTCAATCCACTACAATACACTGCATTGCAAAGATTGCGCCAGCATAAAACACTGTGTAGCAATTGTAAGTTAGTTCTTTATTTCTTGATATTTCACTCGAATTTTTTCGAATTTTCTTGAGCACTTCGTGATTCTATTTATTGCACTGTATTATCTTGTAAATTTAATTGAACATTAATTAAAACATTTTCCTGTATTTTCCAAGGAAATATATGTAGAGAAAATGTCTCATATTTTCTAAGGAAAATCAACCATTAAAATTCCCTGTTTTTTTCAAGGAAAATTACTCAAAATTCCAAAATAAACGTCCCCACCTGATTATTAGATTTTGAAACAATTTTCGAACCAACTTTTTATTCGGACTTTCACTATTCGGGACCTTACAGTAGATAAAAACCACGTTTCTTGTATTTGGTAAGAGGGAAACAACCTAAAATAAATTCTTGTATTTTTCAAGGAAAATCGACCAAAACAACTCTTGTATTTTCCAAGGAAAAAATTACATAAAATGATTTTAATATGTTACTGTCTATTTTGCTACTTTCACCAAGTTGAATTTCCAACAAAAATTGCTTTTTGTCTTAAAAAAAAGGTAAAACCTTAGTTATTTTAAAAGCAAATGGAATCAAAAGTGATATTTTTAAATCTAATGGCAAGGAAAGAAAATCTTGCTTTTGTATTACTTAAGAATATTAAAAAAGGAAAAACTACATGTTTTCACAGCTTTTATTTTAAGGCTGAAAATTGACCTATTGAAAGGTCAATGCAAAAAAGGCCAAAAAGGGAATTGCCGTCTGCTTAAAAATCGCTAGCGAAAAAGTTTCATGCGAGAATGGGAGAGTTCCGATTTAAGCGTATTATTAGAACGGCTTTCATCCAAGATCCTGGATGATTGCCATGGTTACTTTTGTTCTGTCTGAGTGCGCATTGAATGAAATCGGGATTTGTCTTCACAGCATGATTTGTAATGTTTATACGCTGTGATAGTCACGGTACAAAAATCTACTGGAAATTCTCAATATAAGTATCTCCAAATTATGAAATTTTAGGTTATTTTCTCGAATGGGATAAATTTTTCAGGTCAATCAGTTTGTGGTGTTTTGATCTCTCTGAAACCAATTTTAAAGGATAAGGACATATATGGTATGAAAGAAAAAGAAGAGTCTCAAATTATGTGCTTTTTATGTTTGTAAATATTAAATTAGAACTTCTTTTTTAAAAGTTTAGGAGCAAAAATAATATCAAATAATGTAATATTTAAATAAATATCTGACATTGTACACATATATTTCTTTTAACTTATTAAAACTACTTTGCTTTTATCTCTCTCTTCTTTTTTAAAACATATATATATTAATTAAAAAAAAATGTACGTCTAATGGATATAAAATCCCTAACTAGAAACCAGTCCTTTTTCTATATAGCACAACGCAATATTGTTAATTTCCTTTCAAAAAATATTGAAAATAAATTTTCTCACCTAGGATTGTAAGCCTTGGTTTCCAATTTTATTTTCAATTAAGAAATTCACGCGAAGTAAATAAAATTTAAACGACCATAACTGAAAACTTAAACTGAAATTTCAAAAATTCAGAAATCATTATTAAAACTTTCATTAGGCCATGACGTATACAAGTATAAACCCACGTGTAGTGCTAAAACTTTATTGCAAAAATCTGGGTCATGTGCCACATTTGATTCTGTGGTCAATCGTTCTAAAATCTTCTATTTGATCATTTGGTGTGTATCACACATCCGGATTATCGCTTCTGTTCAGAACACAATTTTAAACAAAGAAAAACAGACCATTAGTCTTTTTATCATAGCCTCTGCAACAAAAGAGTCTGTTCAATCATGGATTGGCTGCCAAGAGAATGTCATCATCTCATTAGATTCACCCAATTCACTGCTAAACGGTTTGTCATGCTTAAACTAACACAAAGCCACGCATCCAGCAACTACTTTGTTGATTTCTTTTGTTGATCTTTCAGACGCATTTCTTCAACGAAATTATCCTTAATTTCATAAGGTAATGGTAAAAATTGAGCTGCATATTGTCCTGGACTAGCTTTCCATGGTTGTTTTAGTTGCGCGTCTTTGTTATCCCTACAAGCATATCAAACCTTCTCTTCGAAATATTAATGATGCGATAGTGTCCCATCTATTTTCTTCTTCTGTTAAACGGAATAAGCTGTCGAAAAAATGTGGATCAGCCTGAAGGAAAAAAAAAATGGAGGAAAAAAATTAATTTCGATAGATTTTGCATATGAGTAAAGGGTTTCAAACTGACTTTTTGGAGAACACTTATAATATACTGTTGACTTATGCATGATTGTTTATTAGGTGAGAAACTTCAAAATTGAGTGGTATTCTAATACAATCTTTATAGAGCCTATAAGGTTATATAGCCAGCCATTCTATAATTTTGAGGATAAAAAAGAGTCCTTTCTACTCATTTTAGATCCAGAAAGGTTACTAACAGATTAATCGAGTTTCCCCAAAGGCAATGTTGAATTTTTCCTTCTTTAATGAAAGGCTATCCTGGAGGCAGAGAAATTATTTTGATCATCGTTAACTTAATTGGGAGGGGAAACTCCTACCACCCTCAATCGATAATCGCATAAATCCTTGGGACAAAGAACAATAGAAGATCATTAACCAATCGATTATCCCTTCATTATTTGCATTCTATACAATCACTAATTAATCTAATAATCCATAACACATAATGATCAAATAGATGCAATTGACTACGTAATTAAGACTAAGTAGTATTGATCTAACCCAGTTCCGGGTTACAAGGTATGAATTATTGTCTTGACCCAGTTGGTGGTCATGTAGTGTTTCATGCTGGTTAAGTCTTTTATGATAAACCTGTGGGAATATTCAAATCCTCTGTGACAGAAACAGGATACAACCTAGACACTTCATAAATTAATGCCATTTTAAACTTGTCCAATAGCTAGTAACCTTACTAGCTACTTTTGAATTACACGTTTTTTTATAAGAACATCCAAAATAAGAGACTTTTGGACTAACTCTAAAAATGATTCTTTTTTTTGCATTTACTGTAGCTGTTATAGATAATCTATTGTTTTGTTTCATAGTTTCACAGTTATGACCTTGTAGCCTCGTTTTGAGACTAAAGGATATCATAATTGTACTGACAGAGTAATCTAGAAATATAGTTATCCTGTTTTTAACATAATACTTATACAACCTCTATATTCAGTTTCATCCTGCATTTCACATAACAGAGGTCCGGAAACGAGTGTTATGGAATGTGGATATCTTTTGGCCCACTACTGGTTCCTCTTTCCCAATGTCTAGAGAAATATTTTTTTCTTTATAGATCGTCAGGAAAAGGCAGGAAATCTAAAATATCCTAAATTAAGATTATTTCAATTAAAGCTATGTTCTAATTGTAATGAAATATGACTTCAAATGATGCTAGTATCATAATATGTATATTTTTAGTAGCTTTCCTAGACACGTACTCAAAAATTCGAAATATGGCTGCATGAATTTTGATTTGCTAATTGAAAGAAAGACTATCCAATTTTGTAGTCTTTGTTTTCGTATTGATATGTTGTCGAACTTTTTGTGACACGACTATCCATCACGCATCAGTCAAAATGTTATAAAATAGTGAATTCCTTTTTCGAATCCTTGTCACTGACGTATCTTTTGTCTGCCATTTCCATCCTGAAATTCCTTTGTTTCTTCTTCACTTTTCACTTTCATCTTTTTTGAAGTGTTCAAAAATAGTGCTATGACCTTTCTTTTGAAAATAAATGATTTCATTATCATTGTAACCTCTTTTGTTCTGCAAATGAAAGTTTATTGACAGTACTATGGTATATACAGGTGCATTGATTTAGTGAAGCCGAAAAAAATAGTACTTGATGACCTCGACGACCTTGATGAAGAAGTGGGGCTTAAGAAGCCCTCATGGCTGAGCAAACAAGCAAAAGGGTCTTGATATAGTTAACGTATCATTTTTCATAACAGTGCACAGTTCATACTTTCTTTCACCACTATGGACATTCATTTTCGATTCATAGTTTTAGCTTTTCTTTGACTTTTGAGTAATGCTTTCCTGATCTACAAAGTCGTACTGTCGTCTTAAAAAATAGCACATCTCATTATTTCTATAGTTTGTGCTCATCAGCTTTTGCTGACGTTTTTCCTGATTCTATTTGAAATGAATGGATGTTTTGGCGAACTTAGCTGATCTCTGTTAAGGAAAAAGTTCAACTGCTAAGTCATACTTCGAGACGGGACTTTATTCTTTTAAATCGCTATGCAATGCGGACGGAACTGCTTTCAAAATTAAACCCTTCTTAATCACATTTTTTTTATTCTACTACAGTTTTTAGAATAGTTTGAATATCTGCAAAATATTTCCATTGCAAATAAGATTCCTTTATGATTTCCGAATGAAAATATGAATATTGTGGCTGAGGTTGAAATATATTTTCCAGCGGCCTTACTTGGAAAATTATTGTTTAGAAACTCGATTAATCTGGTAAAATCAAGGAATTAGGGAGTAAAAGAATTTAAAAGAAATAAGAGAAAGTAATAAATGAAAGAAATAAAAAAGGTTCAAGACCTGGCAAAAATATCTTACTTCGCCTGCTGGCACACCCTTCTGATTCATCGTTAGATATTTGTTGGCGTAATAACCCTTGATACGTATGATGCTTCTACCATGTGATTCGAATAACAGGACAGCTAAAATAGAATAAAAACAAATGTTTTAACAGTGCTCTTGGTTAGACTTGCTTATGTACTATATAAAATGATCGAAGATTTATGTAAGAATTATCAATTGTTGTTTTAGCTATCATTTGAACATATTCATGTAGCTATTCGAAAACACAAACTTTTCTTTTAGTGAAATCGACATTATCCCCTTCGCATTTCTCACTCATTTATGTTGATTTAACTAAAGAAGATGTTAGTGTTTTGAAAAAAGAACATTAAAATGTTTCAATGAGAATGTTTCCATTGAATCACAACGGGAGGGTTTTCCCCGTTCAATTCTCGTTCAATATTTTATTGAACGTGCTAGACAACAAAAATGACGCGTTTTAACATACGGTAGTATCGCCTACTCGTTACTTTTTTGTATCAAATCGCAAGGTTTTTAATACTAGAAGCTTATGATTATTCGCATGCAATTGGTAGATCCTCGACAGACTTAACAGATTGAGGACGTCAAGTCTTTAAAAATAATATCTTTACTAATGAGAAGAAAGAAGCTTTGCAGGAAAATTACTTTTGAACAACTTTCAATACACCTTTTCGACCGTAGTTACGCGGTCAGGCACGTGTCACTTTATTATTTAATTTACCACCCTAAAATCGATCCAATCCTTTTTTTTACACTTTTTTCTATTGTCTTTAGGGGCAAAAAAAGACTGGGACGGTTTTAGGGTGGTAAAACGGACAAATAAATGCCCGCGCGGCAATTGGCAGCTACGGTGGAAAAGGTGCATTTCCCCATGCATCCTAATGACCAAGTGTCTGGTGTTTTGTATAATGATATTTGATTTTCATATTTTACAAAAGTATTCGAGTGATGAAAACTTATGTCTGAATATCAGGAACAAAAAATATTCCCGTAGATATTAGCTCTGGGTAAACCGGTAATGGATATTTTCTATATAATAATGGAAACTTCGTATTCTTTTTTTTTCTTTCTATAGAATTTGACTATCACAGAAGTCATATATCTGTCATTTAAGTTGAAATTCCTGAGATGTCATTTAACAGTCCTATATATTTCATTGTTCTAATCAACGTAACTAGCTTCCTTTTCAACGCCTTCTCCACGTCGAGATTTATTCTTTCTTTCTAGACATAGCACATACTGTACGACAAGGTAGAAAAAAATTACAATGCTGAAAGCCGGAGGCTGTGACAGTCTAATAGCTTTACCATTTGCAAAACTTTTTATTCTTACATGTTGAAGGAGAAATAAAATAAAATCGAAAGGAGAAAAAAATACTCGCACAATAATTTCAACCTACAGTATTAGTATGATCACTTTCAATTTTTGGACGAAAAAATTCGAAAAAAAATTAAATAAGGATAAAAAGTTGAATAAAATTATGTGATGTGGCAATAGAGCCAATAGAAATATCTTTCTTAGAGCGAAACAATCCTTGCCTGAATTGATCTGAATACTCAAATCTCTACCAAATAAAGAAGGCAGGAATTCAGTTAAGACACATTTAAAGCAATGATAGAATAACCCATTAATCTAAAACAGCCTCTAACGGAACTAATTAACGCTTTCCTGTGACGTCGTCAAAGGATTTTTTTAATCATGTTCCTTCGCACACACAAAAAATAGAAACCTGACAAAGTCAAAGCGAGTTGTCATATAAAATACAAAAGGATTTGGCTGATACTTTTGATTTGAAAAGATTAATTGAAATCGCACGCTTTTTATTTAAAAGTCATATGCTTTACTTTGATGATTAATTATCGATTAATAATAGCTAATGAATTTTATTTTTAGATTCGGCATTATAGACAAGTGGAATTCGGAAATGACCACAAGACCTTTATTTTTCTTGAATTTCAATACAATTTTACCAATGTCGGTGCGTCTGTAAATCTTTCTGAATCTCAAGAAACGCCTTCAAATCAAATTAGCGGTTCTGATAATTTTTATAGTAAAAAAAGATTCAAAATAAGGCAGAATAATTTCTTCATTGTTGATGCCCTTAATCAATAAAATATGTAATTTTTAATGCCATTCAAAGTGCAGTACTTTCGATCCAGACCTTTTAGCTAAGACTGTCAAAATGATTCGAATAATAATCTAAACAGGTGTCTCTATTTTGGGATCTTTTCTCAAGATGAATGACCCTACCAAATGTCACCCATCCAAAGTATCAATTCAGATGTCTATTGATGGATATTAAGTGAGAATTTTTCTCTCCATTGAAAATTTAGATAGTTTAGCTAAGAAACACGCCCACTAGATTTGTTCATACAGTATTTACAAATTTACATCGAAGAGAAATCAAAAGTTTTTCAACATGTAAAATTCCACATCTACACATGAACTTTTGGCTGTCGCTACATGGATTTTCTTTCACTTCTCTCTCTGGAAAGTGTCTACCTTTCAAGCTGGGTAATGTCATTCAAAAAAGTTTAACGGTTTTTAACTTCCACGGTACATATGATATGCTTTAAGTTTTAAGGGCGATATGGACATGAACTTCATGTCTTGGATAAAAAAAGAAGATAGCTCGATACTCAAACACAAAGTATCAATATACTCTAAATTCAATAACGGTGTAATAAACTGATTCATATTTTATTACATCTTTCCGAAAAACAAAATTGTGGCCTTAGAGAAAACAGAGAATGAGTAACCCCATACAGCGGTTGAAGACAAAAACATTATGCTTAGTAAACAACCCCTTCTAATCTTTCCCATACCGCAACGTATGTAATAACTTACTGATCTAATCAATTACATTTAGTTGGCTTAGTAAAGAATGTACTTTTTACGGTCATTACATTACAACATTACTACTTCATGTGACAATAACACCAAAATCCAATCCCATCGTTAAATTAATCACAATAATGATTTAAATAGGGAGGAGGGGATGATACAATAATATATGTTTTCTCTTGTGTTGTGTGGTTAATTTATCGGATTTTGTAGTTATTGATACTGTAGTGTAACTACAGCGTCTTAGAGGAAAACAAGATTTAATTTTCTTGAGTAAAATTGATACACAACAAAATTGATACACAACATGTTTAATGACAAAACTTAAACTCTGAGGTTTGGGTATGTATTCAGATTTGAAGAATATACTGCGTCTTTTTAGCTGATTTCAGACCTTGATGATCTTTCTAGTCTTAGTGATCTGAAACACAACTCAACTCAAATCAATATCAACAGCAATATTGCCACCCGTCTAAATCCTGATCTAGTTGTTATTGTTTAATAATGATTCCTTGAGAAAAGCAGGAAAATGTTTTTTGCACAATCTACTAATCTCTATCACTAGGTATCTCTTACTCTGGTTAATCCACTTTCCCCGCTGCGGTATGTGTGTTCATTGAAAACATAAGATTTCTCTTGTTTTGTAAAAAAAAATCTTCGCTTGTTGTTTTGTCTTAACGGCGTGTAATCAATTAATTAAAATTCTTTCTCTTTTAAAGTTTAAGCTCTCAGGATCCTTAAACTACCGTTACTACCCCCGTTTCTGCGGCTGAACGGTGTCGAGTTTGTTATTATGATTGACAGTATTTTTTGGCATTGCTATAAGGAACTTTATCACTTCCCATAGTCGAGTGAGAAATCGAATAACAGTTTTGTTTTCAAAAATTGCGTAGGAATTTTTATTAGCTCTTATTTTTTCATATTCTTCCTTTATGAGAGCTTTGTATTTACGAAAAATAGGGTAAAATAAAGTAATTTAACACCCTGAAAAGTCAATATGCCAGTATGAAGTATAGTCTTATACATCAAGAAAAATAATCGCGGCAAAAATTCAAAGTACTTCAAACTGTACAGAATCTAAAGAAAGGATTTGAGTACACTTACTGTAAGGGTCCTCTTTGTTTCTCGTACCGTCGACCTTCCCATCGGCATTCAGTCGCAAGCAAAATCCTAACTTGTTGCAATACTTATATACTCTTTGGTTCGTCTTGAACTCGCTTATGTAAGCAGCATCCGTGTTAACTTTTGCTCCGCGTTTCTGCCTCTTTCGTCGACTGCGTCGTTTCATTTTCTTGAAATTGTTCGATCCATTACGTGAAAACCAGGTCGGTTCCCGTGAATGGGATGGTTCCCCTACGCTACTGCTTCCAGCACCAAGTGACGTGGTTCTCACACTCAATGAAGTCCGTTCTACAGCTTCAATCTCTTTTTCAGGATTTCTGTTTTTATCTAAAAATTCTCGAACCACGGTAATTGATAAGCGACCCTTTCTACTACCAGTACTCGTTGAACGAATGTCTCTGTGTCTTGGTAGCGCATGCGTACTATCCGTAGTTTGTGTCAATATTAAGATAAAAGATGAAATGACGATTGCCACGACCTGCCGTAAGAAATACATCATCAAAAATTCGTGTAAAATTAGTTTGGTATAAAAATTAGTTTCAAAATTGGTGATAATTCGATTGGATCACAATTTACAGCGCATGCCTTGCAACCCCGGCTATAATCGATACAATTTCAAACTCGCCAAGGAAAATCAATCAACGTCTGAAAATGATCTATTTATCGATTTTTCGTATGAGAAATTTTTCCTTCTAAAAGTGTCACTTTCTATGGTGGTGGTACAATAGTTTTGGTTGTTGTAGGGTGCGTCTAAGTTGATTTTTCTCTCTCGTTGTAGACACCCTTTTTACGCAAATTTTGTACCAGATGTTAAAATTTTACGGACTCCCTCTTTTCGACAAGTTAATTGTTTTCGCAAGTTTTTTTCTTCTTCTATCCAAGAAAAAAAATTTCTCCTTTTTTTCCTCCCGGCAACCGTAAAATTTGTACTCTCTTGTCAATTAAAAAAAACCGAATCTCCAAATCAATTATCTCAGTTTCAATTTGTTTGTGTTAGTAAAACAAATACTGATTATCCCCAATTCAAAAAAATGTATACTGCGATTTACCAAAAAAAAGTCGTGTGAGAGCTTTGCGGTAAAGTGTCTCTCTTTATTTTTTTGTTAATTGTGTCCAGCCTATGTGACTCGCTCACGGCCGTCTCGTATAATTATCTGTACAAATTTAATTAGACGCAGCGTACTTCGTTTAAATAGTAAAGCTGAAATGAATTCTATGTCGAATTGTAAATGCATTTCCCCTTAACTGTCGTTCAACAGGAACTCACCAACAATGCTTTCAAAAAAATAAAGAAAAAGTCCTGTTTCATGAGAAATCTATACAGCATCATCATCGACATGCGCGACTTTTTTATGAGCGTTTTTTTTTTGAGAAAGAGAAAAAGAGAGTTGGTTCTATTTTAAAAAAAGTATTCATGATTAGCCTATCAGATCACAACATTCTGAAATTTTTTTGTTTTACTCATTACTCTTGTCAATGATACCTTTTACCTTAATGTCATGGAAAACAATAAAACGCGCCTTCATTAAAACAATTCTAGCGCGTCATTCAAAGATCCTGATTGAGAAAATTAGACAATAGTTTTTGAAAATAAGGAAAGTAGGTTCTTTTTTATTCTTGCCATCATCATCAAAACAATAAAAGTGACGTAACGAAGTAAAAATTAACCAATAGTAAAATATTGCATAATTATTACGTTTACTACTAATTATGCGAAATTAAGGCATACGAAACTTTTAAATTTCTCACCACCTCGTTGAGTTCCTTGATACATATTGTAATGTATTAATTAATTTGTGCATGATACTTTAAAATAAGGAAACGAACAAAAAATAGGTTTTAAAAAAACTTTATTTAAACATTGTATCTTAATTTGTATATGCCCGTGATCTTTCAAAGTATCCAAAAGAGAAAGTTTGTTGAATTTCAATTCAAACATTTAATAAGGTTTTATCCGTCTACAACTATGCACTTTTAGAATATTCATTTTTAACGAAGACTGACCCTTTAGAGACCAGGAATTAGCTAAATTCAGACCACCGTGATTCTTTTTGTTAGGATTTTTAAGGTTAAATACATACTTTTTTATAAAGGAATGTTGGTTCTACAATTCATCATGGATATTCTTAACATTTTTCGGGAAAATCATCTTACAATGTTCTTACTGTATTCTTAGGTTTGTTTAATTTGCAAAACATAGGAGCGATAAATATTTTGCGACTGTGTAACTAAAGGTCATTAAGCTATCAATTAATGTCGATGAACGCTAATTTCAATTAATGATGCCAATAAGTGCTTACTGTCTACAAGAGCGAAAAATTCATTACGATTAAAAGGGCGTCTCTCTAGTCGCACAAACTATAACATTTTTGTTCAATGATTGAATTGGAAGGGATCATTTTCTAGAACTTTTTGATTTGGTCTAGCCTATATTCCGCTGCATCCCAAATTCAGCATGCAGCCAGGAACCTAGTAACCCCTTGAAAATCTTCCACCATTTTTTATTAAGGTTTTCAAGAAAGTAGTACCCTAATGGTAGCCCCATTCTGTATGAGACAATTTTAATATAATGAAATTCCCGTTTAAAATGTTTTGGTCACACCCTTTTCAATAAAATGTTTTGACCCACATTGAGTGGGATACCATTAGGGGCATTAGGGTACCACTTTCAACAAAAGTTGTGCGAGAAACTATGTAGTTTGATTCGCAAACCTCTATAGATATATCTCCTATATCTGAGAGCGTCTCTTTTGACATAAATTATAATAAATTAAAACATAAGGTTTTAAACACCTCGCCAGCAAAAAAAGGTTAATCGCCGAATTTCGGCGAAAAGCGGCATAATCTGGGAAAGAGGATCTACCGAGTATTAAGCAGCCTCTATAAGAAACTTTTTTCGCTAGAGAGGATGAGCAGAAGCCTAGAAACTATGAGACTCAACAAAACGATTGAAAGTGGCGATGGGTATGTATGCCAAATCAATTAACTTCATCATCAATTTAGGGGTATATTTCTTAAAGCTGAGACTGTCTTCAGTACATCCTGATCCAGTTAGATGAACAATAACCTATGGGCGACGTTCCGATATTATCCTTGACATGAAAATACCCTACTGATGGGAAAATCATTGATATTCAAGTCTGAATAATAAATTCAGCCCATGATGCTCATTTTTTCCCTTTTTTCTATTAGAATATTGTTCATAGTTATGGGATGTTTTGGAATGTTTTAGATTGAACAATATAGAGCTAGAGGAAAGTCGTTCTTGAGCATTGAAGGGTTGAAGACTTTTAATCTTAGAATTTAAGGCTTGACTGATGACCAGACCGATTCTATAGTCTGAGAGGAAACGAGTATTTTGAATGCACTTTAAAAATGACTTACCTCTCAATCAATGCATTATCCTATTCCACAATTCCAATCCTTAAGCTTTAAAGACTCTAAGCTAGAAATGAAACTCTTGAATGGGAAATAAAGCCACTTAGTTTCCATCTGAAACGCGTGAACCCAGTGGTTTCACACAAACGCTGGGTCGAAAGACTCAATAAAATCCATCGCCGGATTCTGAGAAATATAAAGCGGCGAAAATCTTAAGGCTTCACTTTTTCTTGTTTGAGAAACGTTGAAGTAGTTGAAGATTCCTCTCTAGCTCTTTTGATTATTTAAATTCAATGCTCTAGAACGACTAATTATCTCTGATAACACAAAATCATAATAGTAATTGCAACCCCAAACCAGGTCGACCCTAAGGCTTCTTCTATCATTTTTACTGTTTCTAATCGCTATTCTAAGTTTCCAGTATGAATTCTTATAAGTCAAATATGATGACGTAAGAGCATTATGGGAAGGGTAAGCCCACACAAGAATCTAATCACTTGTCTAATGCAGTTAATACCTTAAGTCAAAGATTACAAATGTATCATTGCGCAACCTTTGAATTTTCAATGCACTACCGTCGCTTGGGATAAGTAAAGATTTCACTACCAATTTCTAGCGGAAAAAGACCAGTACTCCGGGTAATTGAAAATGAGCTTCGGGTAGTAGACAGTTTCCTTCTACTCAACACAAGATTTTTCCGTACCAAAAAAGCTTTCTAATTTAATGACGACTAATCCGAAAAGTCTGCAGAATCTTACTCCAGAAAATAGAATCTTAACCCAAACGACTGTACAGCATAATAAATTAACTAGGTGTATGCTCATACTAAGAATACCTCACAAGAGCTCACAGCCATCCATGTCTGGGAACTACATCTGGAACTTTTACTTTTTATAAAGGGTCCAGCCCTTTTAGATTTAATCGGCGACCCATACCTGTAAGTGTAATCAATAGACCTAATGAATTAATCAAACTGAATTGAAATTTCAGGGAACAGTGGTTTGCAAGACTTCAATGTACTTTAGAAAACCTACTCACCTAACACCGCCCTCTATTCATTTGTTTTGAGTTGAAAGCTTTCTATTTGGCATAATACATGCTAAACCAGGAAACAAAACAATTTAAATTTCTCTTTTCTGAAAGGAAATACCTTTCTCGCAAAAAACTCTCTTACAATCGAAGAATAATTTTCAAATTAATACCTCCCACGACCCACCTGTTATTTTTCCTTGTAGCTCATGTCACTAAAATGACTCAACTGTTTTGGAGAAACAATGAATCCCGGAGGGTGGAGGTACTTAGGCAAAATTTGTATCAGGTATGTTTACATCTCTGTTTGTGTCTGTAAAATTCAAAATTTACTTTACAGTACTCAAAGTTTCATGTTGAATTGACTAGCAAACCTAAACCTTCACCTAAAGTAAAGTTTTTTCATTGTAAATCACGTAAAATCAGTCACAAGAACAGGGACAGGGAGAAATCTTCATCCCAAGAGGAAATTCTTCAAAATTGCACATGTGACGTGACCACTTCAGATCCATCATATGTTCTGTTCATTGTTGTGTCTACCTGTCAATCAAAAACCACAACATTCATTTTTTGAACGGGTTTTTGACATCATTATCGGGAAATCCCTGAAATGTGGTTTCTTACAATTATAAGGATGAAATGAGATACCATATTGATTCTGTACAAAATCGGATTTCCAAGACCTCTGTTCCAGCGATAAAATCGGAATATCGTGAGCAACTAATCTTATCCCCGGAAAAACATATATTCATCTGTGGTAAAATGGCTGCCATGAGAATTTTAAAGGAATTGCGAAATAATGACGATTTTTTGTTAGGGATGTTATATGATGTTATACTCTTAATTATAGATAATTACCTCTTCTTATATAGTTAGGATGGACTGTAATGTCCAGAAGAATCAATCATTTTACAGGAAAAAATAGGCTTGTTGTCCTTTTTGTGTTGAGTTTTGGTCCAAAGGGGTTTCGGTCCAAAGGGCTAGGGGCGAATCTTTAACCTTTCTCAAGCAAGAAGCCTTAAGATTTGCGCCTCAGTCGGGATGACAGATTGAATGTAGCCCTTTCTTTGCAGCATATCTGTAGAAATATTTGATTGAAAACCATGCTAGTCACGCGTTTTGGATGAGAAATTAGAAGGTTCATTTCCCATCCAAGAGAGGATTTCCAAAAAAAAAAGCTACTTAAATCAACTTTAATGTAACGAGAAAAAATATTTCATTTTGACCTTTTGCACTACAAAAACTAGATTCTGTACTATAATTTAACACAGCCTGCAAAATTCCAGATAACGTCAGGTAGGATTACGTCGGGTTAATTGCATAATTGCCCCCAGGCTAATTAATGTCAAGGATTTAGATAGATGTCAATATTGCGCCACAAACGCATCAATCAATTTCTAAGATGTTTGTTTTGCCTTTTGTGGTAAATGAGTGTGTTAGCAGTGTTTTCGAAAGATTCTTGGAAGATGACAGATTGATGGCTTATTTGCGTCAGTTTCTTCTTGATTAGCTTTGCGCAGGTGGTATTGAGGGGATTGCTCATATTTTGATTTATGAGATAGGTGTTTCACTATTTACACACGCGAGGAAACAACAGGTCTAGTGATTACTCAATGGGTGTGTTAAATCTGTGACGCTAACTTTCATAAAAAGCATATGTAGTCAAAGTTCAAATTGAAGCTTTAATCTGGGGTTGTTTTACACACGAAATAACGGAAGACTCAGGAGAGATTCACGTGTTTATGAATTGTGAACACAAAACTATGCTTTTGAGTACAGAAATGGTGGGATTAAACTTTTTTTAATAAGTTGATCGAGTAAATCTTTGAGTCGGACCATTTTACTAATTGAGTTTAAAGCCCCGAAGGGGCTGCATTTAGAGCGACGGATTGAATCGAGCCCTTTTCTGAAATCTGGCGATGAGTTTTACTTTCAATCTGGCATTTTGCTCAGCTTTGACATAAAGTATAACTTAAGTAGCCGAAAGTTCTACTCTCATTATCAAATGTTTGATTACTTTATGCAGCTTCCAATTTGATAGGACCGAATTTTTTAGTGGTTGTCAGTGCCCAGCAGGTAAACGAAGTTGTTTCTAACGTTCATTTCGCTACCCATTTGAGCAAGTTATGGACGTTTAATAGACGCTATTATGAAATTTTGTGTCAGCTAAGTAGCATAGTAGCATACACGTTTTTTTATAGAACAAACTATGTAAGAACATGAGGCTTCGATGGCAAAATTATTTTTGAATAAATTTGAAGGCTTTGGACACGCATTTTCTTGGAAAGAAATTGCATAAAATATTCAAAAAATGGTGAAAATAAGAACATTTTAAGAACATTTCTAGGTTTGAAACTTAAAAAGTTAAGAACATCCTAAGGCTTGTGAGAAAACGTGTACACTCTTGAACGAATTTATGTTTGTTGTCAGCTCTGGAGAAATCATATCCGAATGAGATTATGTTAACACATGTCACAGGATGAAACAGGATGTAGGAGGCCCGCCCTTGCAGGCGGTAGCTCGCCCACTTTCATGTTTGTGTACGTGTTTTTGGCCATGACGACTAACTAGTCAATACTTTGTTGGCAAATCACGCATTAAACTTTTCATTCTATTGTTCGTTGAAATCTGGGAGTGGAGAGTACAGCACACGCTGGAAGGATAGAATGATGACAATGTCCTGTTAGATCTTTTTAAAAGAATGGAAACTTTACTAGAATCTTCAGTAAGCGTCAAACATCACAAGAAGCTGATCATTACTGAAATTCATATAGAATGAAATTCCTTATCAAATCAAAAAAATGCAAAAAAAACAACAAAGTATTCCTTCTACAGTTAATAAATCGACATCCTACCGAAAGCACACACCTAGCCTTTAACAAACTTTGGTACTACTAAAGGAGCGACTGATAGATTGGGAAGGTATCTTAACGGATCGCGCGTACCCCGCGTATAAATTGATATTTTGGATCCATAAAAAAGGAGTGTGAATCATTGAGTTTCAAGCCGAAGGCTAGAGACGAAAACACCATTTCACATAGACTGAAATTCCTTATCAAATCAAACGAACTACGAGTCAGTTTCTACAGTTAACTCAACATTATCCTCCGACAACCGCGCCTATAAACAAACAGCAAGCCTTGAAAGATGCTTCGTTACTGCAGGAATGGTTAGTAGTTTTTACAATTTTCTTAACGGACCGCGCATAGCCCGTACATGTTGATATATTTTAGATCCATAAATCAGAATATGAATCATTGAGTTTCAAGCCAAAGACGAGAGGCGAATCCTCAACCTTTTCAAAGCAAGAAAAAGTGAAGCCTTAAAACTTGCATCACATTTCGTTTGACAGATTGAATCTAGCACTTTTCTTTGTTTCACACTTTTCAAATTCTGCAAATGTTACTTCTAATCCAACATTTCTATCCTATGAAAACAACGCGAACCACGGAACTTATGAAGAAAAAAAGTTGCTTAAAACCCTTCATAGGAGATTCAACTCTAGCCTTCGGTCATACCTTATTGGTATAAATATTTGGAATTTTTGAAACGGTTTAAAAAGGAAACTTATCAATAATCTGAAGAAGGATAATTAATTTTACGTAATCTAGTAGTGAATAATGAAATTACAGACATTAAGTCTAACTAATGACATGTCATTATCTATCCTGTTCTTTTTCCAGCTTTGGAAATCAGATAAAGGTAATTATTGTCTCGTTAAATATAAAAAGCGAGGAGTTTTTTGCTGACTACCTGGTAGCTGTATCTTTCTTTGCAGGAAATACTGAATACTTCCTCATTCGAGCCATTTATAAATCACAACTTCTGTATTATATTGGCATTTCTTAAAAGTCAGATTTGACTTTTGATATTTTTTACTTCAAATCATAGAGGCATATATCATCAAAATATCACATTCTCGCTACTAAGACGACAGTGCTGTCAATTAAGGGTTTCTAATAAAAGAGGCATATCAAGAAAGAATGTTTGTTCATTAGCATGTCGCTGTCTATCATGCTGTATGCTGTATGTCTTTTGAAGAAGCAGCGCTTTGTCAATTCAAGTTCATTTCGGAAGAAACGGCACCTTTTAGTATGAAGTGTACGCATTGCGAACACATTCGACTATTGCTATGTTGCTCGGCCTTCACGCCACTTCGGCTTCTTGTTTAAATTGGAAAATAACTTTGCCCACTTTCTATCAGCCAGATTCCACCAAAAACGAAGATGAAAATGTTTTAATTCGACCCCAAAAAAATTCCTATCAATCATAACCAATCAAAGCAATAGAAATTGATTGTTATTCAATAGAAAAGCACCTCCAGATATCTCACCGACGAAATTGGCAACATTTACCTAAAGACATTCTAAAGATAGATCGTTATTGAGTTTAGTTGCCATGGTGTAGTGTCTGAAAATGTCGTTAAAAAGACGTTATATTTTTGTATTTCTAGACGTTATTTATCATTATAAAGGTTCCTTCTTCAGCCTCGTCAAATACAGTTCACGTGATTCAGAGGATGCTATATTTCTTATTTTGTGTAATGTTGTATTTTTATATCAAGAATAAATTCTATGCAAGAGTATCCTATCGTATCCATACTTCCTAGATATCGAGAAATTCCCTCTTCTGTTTCGTAATACTGAATACAATACGTTTGTAGGTATTTCGGTATTTCTGTCGGTGTTTCGGTATTAGAAAAAAAATAGTGTCGATTCAGTAGCGCAGCCAAGGGGGGCGAAATCTATGTAAGAGAGCAGATTTTTATGTCATTATAACTATATTTTAATACCACGAAAAGATAATTACTGTGTTATAAAAATCTGCTCTCCTACACAAATTCTGCGCCCCTCTTTGCTACGCTACTGGATATTTCGGTATGCTAAACATACCAAACAGTGACAAAATAAAGACTATAAGTTTTTATCCGTCGGTGATGATGGCGGTGGTTTAAAAAAATCGACTATTATTTAAAGTGTTACACCAAGCATTATGTTGGTGAGTATCTCATCAAAGCAAAAATCAATATTTTTATTCCGTTTCTTTGTGAGTTACACTTCAGGATGAGTTTTGGAGAAAAGAAGTCTTTCAAGTATTTTGCAAATTTGAGCTTTTTGCTACTACTAGAGCTTCAAAAGTTTAAAGGGACGGCAAAAAAAATTAACGTTAAAACTATTAAAACCAGCATTCGAAAAAGTCACAAGATGTATAGAAAAAATCCATGACGGTCTGGTATAGGTTGTTAGCATTAAGTAAAATTTTCGGATTGTAGAATTAGCGTATACTTTATGTGCTAGCATAAATATACACTCGCAGTAGAAATTCTAATCTTGAGCAAAATATAGCAATTGCTTTCAAACGCGATTCTGATGATATTTACGGATGTAGAAATGTAGGGTGTCATATCAAAGTTATGAAATAAAACTGTGAATCTTGCTAAGCTGAACAGTTATAGCAAGGGAGATCACCATATGCTCAATATGAAGCTGAACATAGTTTATTATGTCTGATAGCCCCTTACTCCGCTGTTGAACATCCTGATTTTATCATTTTATGACCGGGAGGTATTCTTTTAAATATACTAAACGAACAAAAAGGTATATAACTTTCTTAAAATAAATACGCATCGGAATTTAAAAAATGCCGTTTGTGACGTCATAAAAGAGATAGCACTTCCGCATATTCCCGTTTGATTATGAATGACAGAGCATGCTATAGCATGATGCTGACTGAATTAATGCGATTGTTTGAATATGATAGCTTTAAATGTGCTTTCTCTCTTCTTAGCTATAACCTTGAGGATTTTCAATAAATCAATTTCTGATGATTTTTAGTTGTTGAAAACCCACTTATCTTCGGTTGTACTTGAAAATTAGGCCTTTAAAATCAAACAGTGAAGAGAAAATCTAGCCGAGTTCGAGTAAATTTGGGCAAAAAATCGACCCTTACAGTACATTGTCTTGAACATTTTTGTCAAATCTAAGGCAAAAAATGATCAGACTTTCAAAAATGTTAACCCCAAAAACTTCTCTCTCTTCTACACCCTTCGAATGCACTTTCTCCCATTAAGTTTCTTGGGAAAACGCAACCTTAAGTGTCGCACCTATGGTCGGTCGCTTACCTTGATTTCCCCCCACTCCGAAATACTTGCTCAATATATGAGCGGAAAACATCTAACAGCATGTTCCAGGGAAAAGTTTAGGAAGTTCTGGCACCCTTATAATAGACCAAACACCTTTTTTCCTAAAATGGGTAATCCTAAAAAGGATAATATAGGGTTTTATGAAAAATTAGATGACGATGCAACTTTTAAACTGACTTATTTTAAATCACCAGCAATCGTTTATAATTCATCGGAGATAAATGACTTCATCATCAATTAATAGAACACTTCAAAATGGATCAATACCGGTTAGCCGGATGACAAAACACAAGATCCCTTTAAAATATTGAAATCTTTAAATCAAAATTTTCCCAGACACTTTATTAACAAATAAAACTGAGAGATGTATACGCATTAATTTCATGAGCATCAAAACTGAAGTTTCCTGCTTCTAGTGTCTGGTTTTTAACATATTTCTCAATTGAGTATAGTCAGTACAGGATGTCTGTTATATGCTTTTTTGAACAAGGTATACTCGAAACGAGTAGGTAATACTAGGACACAGAAATGAAAGTATGCTTTTCTCCTACTAACGTGATTTAAAATTGATTCAATCAAGAATTTCATAATATAGCACAATATCCGGGGGTTTTAGGGTTGTTGGTGGTGGGACCTCCAAAAACCTACCCTTACAGAGACTGATTTTTTGCTGAAAAGACCCTTAGAGAGACTTTTTTGAAAATCTTTCTTCGATTTTTGAAAAATTCCCTATCCTTATAGAGACTTTTTTAGTTACAAGTTGTTCACTCTAAATCGAAAAGATTTCCTAGAAATCGTGAATTTTCCGACCCTTAGAGAGACTCTGAAAGGTGAAAAGACCGACCCTTACCGTCCGGACATACCCAGCATTCGAGTACCCCCCGGGCCTAATATAGATTTGGTTGAACCATGAAAATAATGGTTATGGTTATTATATAAAAAATTAAGGCAGCTTTTGAATTTATGAATACAAATCCTGATCCATTTTACGTTGGCTTATTAACGACCCTTGGTAATCCACCGCGGACCTAAAAATAAAGCGAGGAAAAGGACAGTCACCGTTAATGTCTGAATTTCGCAGTTCCTTTTAAACTTCCAGCTGGTGGAAAAATAAGATAATAAACGAGTGTTATAAACGACACTTAGCTCACTTTCTAACCAGCCTTAAAAGTCTTAGATAAAAATAAATTATCACATAAAATCAATGAAGTCATCATCCCCTACTTAAAAGATCACAAATCTCCAAAAGCTTTTATAACCAAAAAATGTGTCCCAACTAATAAAAAGTCATCAACCGCGAAAATTTGTCATAGTTCACATAACATCAACCCAAAGACCTGCCTACTTCACCAGAACCACTTCTCACCTTTAGTTGATTTCAGCTTTGAAAGAAATTCTTTAATATGACGATTGGTAGCAGATATAAGTAAGTCTGCGACCAGAACAGTCGGAGCGAACCGAAGGCTCCTGCTCTTTTGATAGCTATCTGCCCGAAGGTAGGAGCAACCGCTACTCTTTCTCCCTGGATTGTACCCTTGATCCTTCTCTTAATTTCTGAGTATCAATCAGAGAGGCATAAAGTTACAAGTACCATTTTGGGAATCTTTGGCATGACCCAGCTGGGGGTTGAACCCACAACCTTAAGCACAGTGACGGAAGCAGATATCCAAATTCAAAATTAAAAACAAAAATAGAAATTACCTCAAAATATAAAGTTCTTAGTAGGGGGCCAATCCTTATGATCCGTAGCATCTTTCGTGGGACTCAGCCGTATGTGATTGATTCGTAAGTATATAGGATTTTGAAACTTTTTTGAAAGGGGGCCGAAGGATTAGGCCTGGTAAAATACCTGACCCCCAAAATGGGTAAAGATTCAACATCATTGTTATTAACGGATGGAGCATGAAATCCTGAGCAAAAAAAGTATACTACAACAAGTCTAATACACAAAAAGATATGACAATTTAAAGTTCAAAATCCTCTGGAATCTGTTACGTTTTTGACAAAATTTGTCATCAATCGTACTCTAACTGACAGACTTTTGAATTTCGAAAGCCTTTATTTACTTAGTTAGGAACTTTACTCACAGGGTCAGTTTTTTTGTTCTTCATTCAAATCATAGGCAGAATCCTAAAAAAAACTAGACTGTGAAGTAGTTTACGGTCTCCAGGCTAGACGATTGGAGATTGTGATATTTACCCTAAGTGTGGCAAGAATCTTCCTGGGGGTTTGAATGAGATGTATCTGTTCTGTCGAATGGATTGCAAGACATGTGCCAAAAAATTACACTGGAGTAAAACAAAAGAAACCAAGGAATTCACCCGAGAAACAAATTTGGCATCGAGAGTATGATTTCATGCAGACGAATAGCGGAAATTGAAATGATAAAGTAAATAGAAAGACAAACAGTCGAACATCCCTGCCTCGCAGCCCCGGTGGGCCTCTTTCCCATCCCACGATCGGGATGAACATTCCAATGGAAATCCCAGTCCAACAAATCCCGTGGGATGATTTTGGAGTGCGATTTTTCCATTGAATTTCAAATGGGAATGAAATGGGCGTTCTCTGGGACTGTGACACAAGGGTGTAATTAAATATAATCAAAATAATACGCACCTTGGAATTCATATAAACGAAGAAACAAAATGTCTCAATACCATCATAAAATTCAAGACCCTAAATGTGCAAACTTCAAAACCTTCTAAATTCAACCACCAGATAGTTTCCAAAGTAAGACCAAGCTCAAAGGATAAATAGATAATAAAAACAGTTAAACCTTAAAACCTAAATAAGTATTACATCAGAAAATTTTATACGGCTTTTAGCGGTTTTTTACTTGATTTTTTTTTTCCTATCTTTTTTTTTTTGTTGCGTAAATCATTTTCCATTCATTGGGTTGAGGGCGGCTAAATGAACCAAAAGATTTTTCTTTCACGAGTTAATGGTTATATGCGGCCGATTTCTTTAAGTAAACCCTTCAGCGATATAAACCTAAACCGACTTTTTTTACTTCCAGACTAGACCATACGGTCTACTTCACATTTTTATCATTAAATACAAATCCTTTGTCTGTTACTGGATAAATCTCCGAGCAGATTATAATACTCCACACATGGCATGTATTCACTCTAAAGGTCATGGCTACGTAAGAGAATCTGCCGAGGTTGACGCACCGCTTTGATCTTAATCATCCAGATTTTGTATAAATATTAAATGAGATTCAGAGCGAGTTGAGCAAACCAATCGCATCAAAACAAGTGATACTTTTATGGACCTACCTGGTTATGCATTTAACACATATATAATTGATATCTACATAAGCGTGACCATGAAACAATCATTCAGAACACAAATAGTGACTGACCATCTATTAAAATTAGTCGTTTGTTTCTTATAAAAAAAACGTTTAGAAACCAAAATTTCATGCTCTTGAAATATTCTTTCATATTCAAAACTTCGTGAGCAAAAAAATCTATCTCATCAAAAAATTGAGTAATTTGGCTAAGAAAATTGACGTATGCTTATTAATAGTGATTCTTATAGATAAACGTGCGTTATTTGAGCTGAAAAATTCGTTTTTTTACAAAAATCTGCTTGAGCCATCTTTTACCTACTTTCATACAAAAAATCAGAAAAAATTAATGATCCAATTTTTCACCAAGTCCAAAAAAACCGTTTTTTAGCCGTTTTTTGGCTCAAATTTGGGCAAAAATTTTTTTTTCCGAAAATCGGGCTCCGTTACATTCGAGGGTTTAAAGTTATGTACCGGGTGCGCCACAAAAAAGTTTCTCTCTTTAAAACTAATTTTCTAGAAATCTAAAGATTTTAAAAGAACCATTCCTATTTTACTGGAAAGAAGAAAGATAAACTTAAATTTTGATGCGTCATTTATCAAATTCGATTCATTAGATCAAAAGTTATGCTCAATTGAATAAAAAAGTTACTTTCTGAAAGTGCTCGAAAGTTGAAATCACCTATCAATTTTTATATAAAATGGCAATCGCAATCCTTTTACTTGATTAAAAGCATTTTTCAGTGATCAAACACATAAAATTTCGAAACTGAAAGGCCAAAAGGGTTTAAAATCTTCATTCAAAATCACTTTCATTTACTTTTACCGAATTTTCCCCGATTTGGTTTTGTGGATAATCATTTAAGGCTGGAACTACCTCGAAACCAATATTTTATGTATTTTCATGAATTTTACCAGATTTTTTCCTTTTTCGACGAATTTTCTGCCTTTTATTGAAATTCAACTTTCCTTTACACAACAAAAGGTCATTTAGACAGCTAATTATCATTTTTAATGGCTGAAACTAAGATAGTGATGTATCATGTAATTATGCTTCTGTTTAATTTGATAGGTCGATTTTTAACGTTTTTTAACAATTTCAGAAAGTAACTTTTTTATTCAATGAGCTAACTTTTGATCTATGACTCGAATTTAATAAAGACCCATCAAATTAAGTTATCTTTCTTCTTTCCAGTTAAGAGAATGTTTAAATCTTTAGATTTCTAGAAAATTAGTTTAAGAGAGAAACTTTTGTGGCGCCCCGTCCTTTTCAAAAAATACTAATGAGCCCAAAATAACGAACAACGAACGACGAACAACGAACGAACTAACGAACGAGAACGAACGAACGAACGAACGAACGAAACGAACGAACAACGAAGAAACGAACGAACTAACGAACGAACGAACGAACGAACGAACGAACGAACGAACGAAGAACGAACGAACGAACGAACGACGAACGAACGAACGAACGAACGAACGAACAACGAACGAACGAACGAACGACGAACGAACGAACGAAACGAACGAACGAACGAACGAACGAACGAACTAACGAACGAACGAACGAACGAACGACGAACGAACGAACGAACGAACGAAACGAACGACGAACGAACGAACGAACGAACAACGAACGAACGAACGAACGAACGACGAACGAACGAACGAACGACGAACGAACGACGAAGAACGAACGAACGAACGAACGAACGAACGAACGAACGAACGAACGAAACGAACGAACGAACGAACGAACGAACGAACGAACGAACGAACGAACGAACGAACGAACGACGAACAACGAACGACGAACGAACGAACGAACGAACGAAACGAACGAACTAACGAACGAACGACGAAACGAACGAAACGAACGAACGAACGAACGAACGAACGAACGAACGAACGAACGACGACGAACGAACGAACGAACGAACGAACGAACGAACGAACGAACGCGAACGAACGAACGAACGAAACGAACGAACGAACGAACGAACGAACGAACGAACGAACGAACGAACGAACGAACGAACGAACAACGAACGAACGAACGAACGAACGAACGAACAACGAACGAACGAACGAACGAACGAACGAACGAACGAACGAACGAACGAACGAACGAACGAACGAACGAACGAACGAACGAACGAACGAACGTACAACGGTTAATTTATAGGACCTCCACCGGGGTAGGTCCAAAAATAGATTTATTTGACAAGGTTGATATACTAAGTCTATATACACAAGGGGAAAAATTATAGTTCTATTGACAATTAAAAGTTAACAAGTGATACTACGACTAGCGACCACGACCAGCGACCAGATAAATTTGGGTTATCGAGTTTATCTGCTCTCTCCACCGTAGAGAATGTTTAAATCAAGTCCTCAGAATACTAAAAAGTGACCTTTGAAGAAACCAGTCATTTTCTTGACAAAATGACACTATTTGACAAAAATATTGGCAGGGTCATTAAGTATGATGCTTGTAAGCTTTGTTAAACCAAATATTTTAATTATGCTGAATGAGATGCCTTTAGTATGAATAGATAGAACAGTAGGACAAAAATTGGGAAGGCCAGTTTTGGAGATATGAATCTAATCAATTATTCTATTGTCTTTATGCTGACAAAATGATTAATTTCGACAGAAATAACAATCTGATGATGAAATACAAAGCTTCTCAAACTATTTTCAAAATATTTTGTGCCACTAATTATTGTGATGCTGATAATGCAAAAGGATAGAAATTGTTGGTAACAGACGAACGGACGGACGAACACATGTTAATTTATAGGACCTCCACCCCACAGGGGTAGGTCCAAAAAGGCGTGCAATGTACAATTGTNNNNAGCTGCGCTGGAAGGTCAGCCCTAAAGGATAAGATAGATCTAGAGAGAGTAGCAAAAACGATGTGATCACAAGATAACGATAAACTACTCTTGGAGGTGGCTTAGGCAAAATGGGTGCACAAATCGTCAACATTTTGTTAGGGTCGATTACACATTTATTTTATAAGCAACCGAGTTACTAAGGGCTCAGGCCTCAATATGGCCCAAAAAATAAGGACCTTGCTTAGCAACCCTGAGGCCTCAAATCCAAATTAGCAACTTTTCTCCTCAGCAATAAAAAATAATTTTGACACAACTTAGAAAAAAAGCCTTGAAAATCTTCGAAAAATCAGGAAAAATGCAAAAATGTGCTTGAAAATTTTTAAGCAACCCTACAAGCAACTTTGAGCCTGGATTTCGAAAAACCCTTAGCAACTCCAGGCCTGACCCAAGTTGCTGGGATGATGGAGTTGCTTATAAAAAAATGTGTAACAAGGTTTGAAAAAATTTCATTTTTAACATAAATTTTTAACAATGTTGTTTTAGATAATCATCTATAAATATTAACAATATTACTATTGTACAATATTAATTACTTCTTTGCAATACATTTAAAATATGTAATACTCTCTAGTTGATGTAAAGTCTTTAATTATTGTCCAATACCAACGTCATTCCAACAGCAATAATTCCATTAACAAGACATTGAATTAGATACAGGGTAGGTATACTAAACCAAAAATCCATTGCAGCATCATAATAGTCCAATAACGAATAAGCTTTTGAAAAAATATTCGTCGATATAATCGTGAAACGTGATAGTGTTCAGTAGGATACGTGAACGTGTGTATTTTCAATTATTCCAGCATAATAGTGGCGTTAAAATTTTGCAAATAGATGGTCGCCTATTGAATTTCTGTAAAAAAAAGATATTTTAAAATATTTTTCTTCAAATTAAAAACAAGAGTTGACTTTATTGATAGGGTAGCATGTATAAAGTAATCATTTTGTAGTAAACTCTCACTTTTTTGAAATTATATTATTCATCAAAATATCAATTGACCACTATTCAAACTTTTAATGTAGGTCACTTTTGAGGCTTCATTGATTTTAAAGCCTGAAGGGCTAGAGCAAAATCTTTAACCTTCCCGGATAAGGAAAAGTGAAGCCACTAAACTCAATGTTTATAGTACCTTGTTTCGATTTTTGTAGTGTCGATATTCGAACTATTGGATGGGAAGCAATATTTCCTTCGTTGATAAAAAATCGTGATATTGGTTATTGATTGATCCCTGCATAGCATATCTGCAACAAAACAATGAAGATATTAAAGTCCCATACACAGGTAAATAATAACAACATGAACCAAATCACTTCACTCTTTAAAACTTAGATCATTCATGATTAATTGCTTACGGTATAGTCCTATACTTCTTATCATATATTTGTACGTTAAAGTAATGAAACAGAACGCTTGCTAACTAGCTAACAAATCCCTCTTATTCTTTCATTGAGACAAAAGACTATCATAGATTTTTAACGTTCTTTGAGAGATGGCTGGACGAATAATCGAACCTCGTAAAAGACATTATTCAAATGAAAATGGAAGGACTATAAAATGATTGCTTTCTAAGATATACCTAGAAACACACGTTAAAGTGTTTGCGTTAGCAAATTTTGATGGATCAAAAAGAGACCTTTAGCTTACCTATCACTTTTATGAACTCTTTCAGTATTCAGGTGTGAAGAAACGAACCGATGGTTTAAAAGTACCTATCCATGATGAGTGAAATGATTGAGTACATTGTACCAAACAACAACAAAAACAGGAAGGCGATGGTAATACCAAGCTCAAACGATGCAAAGCCATGGACTTTTTCGATACTATAAACATGTAACACCAGATACTAAAACAACAATAAACAATCAACAAATTACCAACATTTTCATTTCAACACCAAATTCATTCATATATACATTTTGTCCATTATCTTTTGTCACTAGAGAGATTGAGTGTTCATTTTTAGTAAATTTTGCAGAATTTTGATTTATAACAGAGATAACAAACAACTGAATCTCAGCTTTCAGAAATTTTTTATGCAAAAAAAATTACAGATTTTTGGGATGTTAGCTCCAACAAAGTAACATAAAATGATTTGTCTCAGCTTATTTATTTTTGGGATAAATCTGCTCTAAATTCCCAATCTCTTGCTACTGCCTTGACCCTTATTGTGTCCTCCCGAGACAAACGTTTCTTCTACCAAAATAGGAAAGCCCTCAAATTTTCATAGGAAAATGAAAACTTTCATTTCAAAGAAGTAAACCTTTTCCAAACTTAATCAACCTGTAGAAATTTTGTATCAGGACTTGTCAGTTTCAAATTTTGTTGGACCTCTCTGCAAGGAAATTTTTCTAGAAAAGAAAATCTCAATGAATCTGCTTTGCAAATTATTTTTTCAAGAAAGTGGGAAAAACTTGTTGTTAACTAATACCAGACGATCTCAATCGAACAGAATCGACGATCGAACCAGTCGAACCAAATCGAACGCAATCGACCTATTGAAATTCGATTGTCGAACGCAATCGAATCTCAATCGAATATTACCGCAATTTTCCGATTCGATTGATATTCGATTGCGTTCGATTGATGTTCGATTGCATTCGATTGCGTTCGATCGTCGATTTATTGACCCCCGGATTGTTCATCACATAATTTATACGGGAAATCGAAAGTAAATTCATTCAGCTTGTGATGTTTGAGAGCTTGGATGTTGGGAAGCTGCAAGAATAAAGCCAGACGATCTCAATCGAACGGAATCGACGATCGAAACAGTCGAACAACAATCGAACCAATCGAATATTACCTAGAATTTTGACGTTCGATTGAGATTCAATTGCGTTCGACAATCGAATTTCAATCGGTCGATTGCGTTCGATTTGGTTCGATTTGGTTCGATTGGTTCGATCGTCGATTCCGTTCGATTGAGATCGTCTGGCTAATAGCATAGTTTTGGAAATCTCATAAAATCTCATCAAGTTTCAGACATGGGGTGGGACTGTTTTCAGGTTTTCAATTTTGACTTGAATGAATTGTGGCTTGTGTGGAAAATTTGCGCATTTAGGTACACGCTAGATTAACAAATTGTGTAGAAAGACCGGTCTGTAAAATACTGCCAGATATTCAGACAATTTTGAAAACTTTTTAGACTATTTTCATGAATCCCAGCTTGTGTGCAGAATTTCAGGTAAATCGGACCACGGGATCCCCTTTTTTGGACCAGAATGTGTAATTTACAGACCGGTCTGTAAAATACCGCCAGATATTCTGAAAATTTTGAAAATTGAGATTTTGACTTGTTTCATGAATCCCAGCTTGTGTGCAAAATTTCAGGTAAATCGGACGACGGGATCACTTTTTTTTATCAAAATGTGTAATTTACGGACCGGTCTGTAAAATACCGCCAGATATTCCAAAAAAATTTTAATTTCAGATTTTGACTAGTTTCATGAATTCCAGCCTGTGTGCAAAATTTCAGGTAAATCGGACCATGGAATCACCTTTTTTTGATCAAATTTTTACTTTGATCTTTGAATTAGCTGGTGGGTCTGTAAAATACACATGTTCCAGAGAATAATTTTTACTTTATTTTCAAAACTTGGAAGCTTACATCCATGTCCAACTCTCCTGAAAATTTCAGAACAATTGAATAAGCCGTTGAAAAGATATTAAATTTTGAATCTGAAAACGTGATTTTTTCACTGTTTTTGGTGCCGTCAGCTCTTACCCATTTAGCCTAAGCCATTTGTTACCGAAAGAGCTGTTTTTTAAGCCACAAAAAATGGCATATCTTCGGAACCGCCTTTTCTGAGAGGTCTTTGACCCCTCATTTTCTTGCATTTTTTACCCTTTTTCAGATGGACCTATTTTCAAAGTGATTAGATGAGTTTGAAATTTTGCCCTGACCTCCCTACTATCAGCCAGCAAAAATTGAATGACACTTGTAAACTTAAGTTTCTTACCATTTTCCATCGAAAACAATCGAAAACGTTACTGCTTCCCAAAGCGGGAGACCAAAGCAAATGATCTTTCTTGATGAGGGCGCCCTTTTGGATCTATTGTTAACTCATTTAAAATGGTGGACAGAGTTGCGGAATGACGAAGGCGCCCACTGCTTCGAGGGTGGTAACGCCAAAACGCCCAATATGACCAGCCAACAGAAGGCGAGTTTGTTGCCGCGCGAGTTACGTCATGCACTCCACCGTAGCGAAAGCGCGAACGACATTTCACAATTATAAGAATATCTTATGTGCTTAATTCTATTTAACTTTGAGAGCTTCATGGAAGATGAAGAAGTAGAAAGATTAAAAATGCGCTGGTTAATTTTTTTTAAATAGGTGTGTTCTATCATTGTTGAAAGTTGAAGAAATTTCTACCGACGCAAAATTTTTTTACAGCCAATTAAAGGCACAGTCTGCTTATACTTACCAGTTAGGAACATTTGGCGAGTTCCTGTACGCGGCCGCAATCAAAAGAATCATAACATCACTCATTAAAAAATGGCGTTCGTGTCTTTTCGCATTTTTTTTAGCCTAGACGATGTAGCAAACATAGTAAGTATAAGCACACTGTGCTTTTAATTGGCTGAGATTTTTTTTGCGTCGGAAAAACTTTTTCAAACTTTCAGCGATGATTGACCAAACTGTTACAATGAAAATTATCCAGCGCATTTTTTATCTTCTTACCTTCTTCATTTTCAATGAAGCACTCAAAGTTTACTGAAGGTAAGCCACATAAGATATTCTTATAATTAATGATATTCATTGAAACACGCTTCGTTGTGCGCTGCGGTGGAGTGCATGACGTAACTCACGCGGCAATTAACTCGCCTTCTGTTGGAAGATCATATTGGGCGTTTTGGCGTTACCACCCTCAAAGCAGCGGGCGCCTTTGTCTTTCCTTAACTCTTTCCACCATTTTAGATGGCCTTAACAATAGATCCAAAAGGGCGCCATAATCTTGGAAGATAATTTGTTTTGGTCTCCGGCTTTGGGAAGTAGCAATGTTTTTGGTTCGATGGAAAATGGTAAGAAACTTAAGTTACAATTGTCATTTAGTTTTTGCTGGCTTATAGAATGGCAGGATCCTGGATGGTTTCCCTAACTGCTTACCATGTTTGCTATATCATCTAGGCAAAAAACGGTAAAAAAGACACAAACACAATTTTTTTATGAGTGTGGTTATGATTTTTTTGTTTGCGGCCGCGTACAGGAACTCGCCAAATGTTCCTAACTGAAGTTAGCGGAAGAATGTTTGCTTAATTCCTGGGGGGGGGGTACTTAGGCAAAAATGGGTGATGGGTATATGCAATCAAAGCTAATCGAAACTAATCGAACGTCAATCAAACACCAATCGAACGGTAATCAAATCCAATCAAAAAAAAGATGTGAAATTCGATTGGCGTTCGATCAATTCGGCTAATCGAAAATCAATTATTCGATTGGCTTCGATTAAGTTCGATTGATTCGGTAATCGAATTTTTCGATTGACATCCCCTGGAGTATCAGTGTGGCTCGAATCCTTTAGATCCTTGGTTAGAAAAAGCTATACCTGTTTACTTTTTTCTTACCAGATTTAACAAGCCATCAACCAACAAAATTACCACTGACATCTGAAAATTCACACAACCTTTCCACAGTAGACACTTCTAAATTATCTGCCATTATGAAGATGTTCCGAAATTAACCAATCGGGTTTACAATCGGAATTCCTCTGGGAGTTAGCGAGTCAGGAAATGTAAAGTGACGTAATAAGAAAATACTGTTTTTCCGGGGTATAAATAAAAGAAAATTGAAACGGTTTATTTTTTTCTTCATTAGGCGGTCATCGAAAAATTGTTCTATTCGCGTCACCCGCCCGCATCAAATTTTCCGCTGATTTTCCGGTGCGGAGATGCGGAAAAAAATCTGGGAAAAGCAATTTGTTCTTTTAAAGTATAGCTTTTTTCTCAATTGCTCTGACGACCATCGAAAAATTGTTTTGCTCGCGTTACCACCCGCCCCTGAGTTACTGGCGTGATTAAAAAAACCCAGGAATGTTTATGACCGCCCGTCCGCCCGCATGCATTTTTAACACCCGTTGCGACGCGAACAGAGCATTTTTTCGATGACCGCCTTACATATTTAAGTTATTCCGTTATCAAAATTCTAGAAATGCTAATTTGTAGACCATATTAGAAAATGTTTATATATTTCGCAAAATAAACACTTAAAAAAAGATATAACTTACTATTTGTGGATTTTTAACAAACGAGTTGCGAGTTGGTCCTACGAGTTGCGAGTTGCTATCAAATATGCAAGTTGCGAGTTGGTTTTTGCGAGTTGCGAGTTACGAGTTGCTATTTTAACCAAATAAAAGTGTGAGTTGCGAGTTGAAAATTTCACGTTAAGACATAAAAATCGCGAGTTGCAAATTAAAATCGCGAGTTGCAAATTAAAATCGCAAGTTGAAAAATCAAAAGTGCGAGTTGAAAAATCAAAAGTGCGAGTTGAAAATTAAAATCGCGAGTTTTAATGTGTGAGTTTCAACCAGTGTGGAGAATTTTGTTGTTAGGGCGACATGTCTAGGTTCAAAATTGGAGAAAAGTTTTGTATTGGAAGCATAAAAGCTGATAGAAAACTATTTATACTGTGAAACTCGTGTAATTCGAATCTTAAAATTTCATATAGTAGGTGGTAAAATAAATATTTACGATAGAATAAAGAAAGAAAATCCTAGATTGGAAATAATAGTTGTACTCGTTCATTTGTGAGCATTGGCTCGATAGCTCTCATTCGTTCTGTCATGTCCTTGCGCTACTTTGAGAATACCGACACTTTTATCGCAACAGTGGAACTGCACACTGAGATCTGCTGACCTCAATTCACGTCTCACCGATCCACTGGGCCCTTGCGACGCAAGTTCATTACGAACGAATGAGGCCGCCCTTTCGGGTCGCCTCACCTTTAGCATTGTTTTACACACTGACCGACTACACTTATATAATAAATTTAACACCATGTTTATCCGAACACTTTTGATTGAATAATCGCTTGTGGTTTTTCGAATAGACCAAAACGTGGAGCAATCCATAGTAAATTTACTAGTAAGAGAATATAGAGAATTACTATCAGAATTTCTATCCTTTAATGGGAAAATCTACTTAGAAAAAGTAAACAACTACTTTTAGGAGCCTTTAAAATAGGTATGCATAACTTTAAATATCTAGAAAAAGCTGAAAAACTTTCCCCAGATTCTGCGTATTTGTTCAAAAATGTCAGAGAATGTTTTGATGCACTTCAATGACCCGCCCGCTCTGGTTTCGAACGTTTTAAGCGTTCGATTTTTATAAAGCCACTTACTTTCCGAATTACGAAAACATTCGAAATGACGAAATGAAAACATTCGAACATTCGAAAGTGTCGTGTAGATCGGGCCTTAATAAAAGAATGTTTGAAAAAGTTGAGTGTTTACCCGCCGTAATAAAATCAAAATACCGGGAAAAATAACTTTTTTTTGAACCGAAAAAAATAGAGTGGCGTCGACTTCCTCTCAACAGTGGGAATTTTTTTCTGGAAAAACCAGTAGTTAACCTTCGAATTCCGCGCTGGACGCTGCTTAACCTTAAGCTATCAACACACACGTACACTCACGAATAACCCCCCATCCTGTGCTGTGCCGTGCTGCTTTTTAAATTCCGCACGCGCGCGCATTATTTCATATGGATAAGCTATGATATTGTAAACACGGTGAGTGAAGTATATCCTATCTCTTCAATATCCAACTATCTCTTCAATATCCAACTATCAACTACCATAATATGTACAAAAGATAAACTCAAAATGTATCGGCGCATGCGTATAACGAACAATGCATATATAGTATAAAGAACAATAATATATCTATTATCTTATTTCGATGTCTCTGTCTCGATATTTCATCTTCACAATACAACAAGCACTATTCACTATCGTAACTCAGAAAACCAGACGCTTGATAGTCTAAAAAAAATATTTCTTTACCCTCAAAATATACCGTATTTCTGCAAAATAAAGACAATAATCAAACTGCAAAAATGCGAAATTCATATAATTAAGAAACTACGAAAGCTAATTTTCATTTCAACTGTCAATTTCAATTTGCAACTCGCGATTTCAATTTTCAACTCGCAATTTTAATTTGCAACTCGTGATTTCAATTTTCAACTCGCGATTTTAATTTGCAACTCGCGATTTTAATTTTCAACTCGCACTTTTGATTTTTCAACTCGCGATTTAAATTTTCAACTCGCACTTTTGATTTTTCAACTCGCGATTTTAATCTGCAACTCGTGATTTTAATCTGCAACTCGCGATTTTGATGTCTTAACGTGAAATTTTCAACTCGCAACTCGCACTTTTATTTGGTTAAAATAGCAACTCGTAACTCGCAACTCGCAAAAACCAACTCGCAACTCGCATATTTGATAGCAACTCGCAACTCGCAGGACCAACTCGCAACTCGCATATTATCAATTCACTACTATTTTTACCCCTGCTTTTTAAACAGCGTCTTCTTCTGTGGGCGTGATATCAGGCGGAGACGAAACGACGCCCTCATCGTAAGATTTCGGGTCGTCTTATTGTTTGTTCATTTTGTCAAGTCTGTCGGTCCTATTGTTCATGCTAAATCCATACACGATGACGTCAATGTTTGGCGGCATACCTGAAAATAAAAACAAAAAGATTATTATTATTTTTGCATAAATTACGCTACCTTATACGTTATTATAAAATTATACAAAACAAAAGCGAGTCTAGGCTGCCCGCCTAGAGAGCGCTAGCCCTAATATTTTTTCTCTCGCAGCCTTCAATTTTAGCGATTTCTCAAGATATCTTCAAGATATGAATACAAAATTTTGACCATAGTTTGGAAATGTAATCTAGAGGGTTTTGGGCATAAATTTGTTTGATAAAATTTTTACAGTATACCCTTGGTTGTCAAAACGCAGGTTTGGGGCCCCCAAAACGCAGGTGTAGCTAAAATCAAATTATTAAGCCCGGTGGTAAAAGGGGGAGAAACTATGAACATATTTGTGTTTTCCATTAAATTTACGACCGATGCATGTAAAATTCCAAACAAAGTCCAAACTGAAAATTTAGAAATTTTCAAAATGACAATTTTGATTTAACAACGTCTTAATCAAGTTTCTGAAAACCAATTTCTTTTGAATATAGTTCCATTCATGTATGGAATATGCTGTGAAAATTTTAGAAAAGCAGCTTAACTGAAACTGAAAATATTAAGCTTTAAAGGTATTTTTCTCCTACATTTTGGAAAAAAATGACAGAATTTGCAGTTTTTGCTGATTCAGCGAAAAATTTTATATGTAATATTAATTTTTTGTTATAAACTATTATTTCAAGCTGATAGGAATGGAATTCCAAGATTTTTTGCTGTTTCTCATATTTAGAATTTTCGGTTTTATCAATGCTGATTCTAGGGCCCCAACATACTGGTTGACCTTAAAGATGCTATATCTTTTACCCATCGTCTAAAGTCACATATGTATCTAAATTTTCTGAACGGCATTAGGTGTAGAAAGTTTCCTATACCCCATTTTCATAACTTATTTTCAATATCCAAGTAGCTAGAGTGAGTTATATGAAATTTTTATCTAACTTTGGTGTTAAAATATTTCCTTAAGACGCAAACATGTTATTTTGAATCCGTCTCAAACCATCAAAAACATGTTCATTTTTAAGTATAACCATCATTCTTTCAAAATAAACAAAAATCGTTTAATTCTGATAAATTTACAAGTGAGTATCCTCATTTTAATGATGACCTCCGTTTTGGAGGCCGTCTCCGTTTTGGGGGCCATATACTGTAATTTTTATTTCAATTTAGGATGGCAAAACAGAATTTCAAGCTCAAGTTTCACATGTTATGTGGATTCCTGAAGAAGAACTCACCAATCAATATGCAGAACTGATCAAAGCTTACTTCTCAAAGGTAGGTTGATGAGATTAATCAGATAAGGAATGTAAATTATCCCTGCCAATAATTTTCTATATTAGTACATCGACTTTTTAAAAATAATGGCATTTTTGGCAAAACGTTAAAAAATGAGAAACAAAAAGGAGTGAAGGTAAAATTGCTCCTTCATAGCCTTTGCTTATTATATTAAAACAGCGTTCAAATTTTGGAAGCAGTGGAGCTTAGTTACCCATGGAATGTCTTCTTTTGTACTTGACCACTTCCAAAACCTTTTTGAATTGATGGAGTGTATTCGCATACTGTAATGTGTTAAAAACAGAACTGAATGAAAAAATCTGAGCCTTTATGTGCTTATAAGCGTTATGTTTATAAAAACATGAATTTGTCGACGAATGGAATCAGTACAATCAGACACCATTGCTATGATGTCAAAAAGCTGAGGGTGATTTTGAAAATGCTGATAAATGATTAAAAACAAAAAACACTTAGTTTTGATTTTTGTCTTTAAAATACCTGTTTCTCCATCAAACAGGTACCTTCAGAAGAGACTATTCAATCAAGTCCTCAAGAAACAACAGAAATTGAGGAGCTGGAGAAAAAAACGAAAAGCCTTAAGATACAGAGAAAGGAAAGTGTAGTTGTCGAAAGCGAAGTCAAAGAAATAGTGACCAATGACAAAGGTAAGTTTTTCATGTTTTTTTCCATAGTCTCTATGATTTTTGCATCCTGAGTAAGATGATCAAAGATTAGACTTATCATTCTCTCTTGTATATAGCTTTGGAGGAAATTCGTCCCCTACCCACCAAAACTTTCCGCTCAAGGAGCCCCACCCAACCCCCATTTAATTTGACCATCTTTGAGATTATGAGATTACCTTAGCTAAGCACCCATTGAGTGTCGTCACTCCGTAACTTCAAATGTTCAATTATTTTTTAATATCAAATACGCCTGAACACTTCAACTAAACACAAAATGTCAATCTGTTTTTTTATTCAGTCGGGGTAAATAAAAAAACAGGGCCACACGGGTAAACATTTTTCGAGTTCAGACCTTAAGTCTATTCACGTTAAGTGTGCACTCTTTTTTCTTTTACCTATAACTTTTGAAGGCAGTTGAAGGAATTCTTCAATCTTTATAAATTTGGTATCATTGGAAAGATATTAGTGAGTGGAACAATTCAAAATAAAAAAATCTTTAAAGAAATTCTAAAAATGAAGATGAAAATGAAGAAGAAAAAAATGAAGATCTTGTAGAAAAGTGCTATAACTTTCATTTTCACTGGAGAGATTCTTTGATCTTAGGAGGTCATCACTGTGAAGAAATTTCATTAAAATATTTATTCAGTATAAAGTTATGATACAAAATTAATAAGTGATTGACCCCCCAAAACAGCAGAAAACAGCGTTTTTAGACATCAATCAGCTTATAACTTTGTTTGATATATTTTTACTGACATTACTGGCATTTTTATGAGCTACTTTCGTTTTTTCCTTAAAACAAATTGTGAATTTGTTTTAGGAAAGCAAACTGATGCGAACATTCTTCCAACTGAAAATGTATCTCCAACAATGTCCAATTCACCAATTACAACAGCACCAATGGGTAAGAAACGCAAACGTAAACAAATTGATCCTGACAAAGTGTTATGGCGAAGTAAAAGACTGAAAGAGAATGATGAAAAATTGGCTGCCTCTTCTTTCAATTGTACCGTCTGTCAAAAATCATTTCGACGTGAAGATATCTATCTTGCACACATGCTCGATCACGACCAAATTGGTGAGCAATCAATCCTTGTCAAAAAGAGGAAATATACTAGACGAGAGAAGAATCTATCTGATGATTTGTTTACCGTTTCCGAAGAAAACAATATTCAGAAATATCAGTGTCGTTTATGTGCTCATGTGTTTTTACAGCTTGACGAAGCTCTCGCGCATCAGAAACAACATGCTAAATCGTCCAATCAAATGTACTGTGGTATGTGTGACAAACATTTCGTTAGAAAAGATGCATTCGCGAATCACGTGGAAAGCCATAAAGGAGTCACTTCATTCGAATGTGATAGATGTGGCAAGTGTTTTGCAAGCCTCGATGCAATCTCCAAACATAAATTGAACTCTTGTAAACAATCACTCCTTACATTTCACAAATGCACCATCTGTGAACAGGATTTCGACAGCCAAACAGCATTAGATGCACACGAGCCGTGCAATATTGAAGGACAAGTTGAATTTTGTTGTGAACCGTGTGGTGAGTCATTCTCAGTGAAAGCCGTTTTCGAAGAACATTTGAGATCTCATGAAATGCAGATTATTGATCCACACACGTGTGCCACATGTGGTTTGAAATTAACGTCGAAGACAGAGTATGAGGAGCACGTCAAGACTCATGATTATGATATCTATCGATGTCATTGTTGTCATGAAGTTTATAACTTGTTGGAAGATCTTGAAATGCATTATCAAATGTCTGAGACATGTATAGAAGTTACGTGTACCGATTGTAAAGTAAATTTCCAGAGTAGTAATGAGTTGAGAACGCATTTGAAAGAACAAACACTAGCTGCTGCTACATTGGCAGGGGAAGAAATCGACATAGAAGAGACTGAAGTTTTTATTTGTCGTTTTTGTCAACGTGGCTTTCATACTAATGATCCGTACGTTGCTCACTTGAAAATCCATTCTTCAGACAAGTTGAAAGCATGTGATACGTGTAATGAGACTTTTGAAACGGAGGAGAAGCTAGGTATCCATTACCGTTTGGTACATCATCGGAATACCAAATTCCCTTGCATCGAATGCGGCCTTATTTTTAGTGAAAAAGCACAGCTAAAGAAACATTGTAAAGAAAGTCATGCTAACGATAACATTTTCAAATGTTTACCGTGCGGACGTACCTTTTACCAGAAAATCGAATTCAATCGACATATTGTGACTAAGCAACATAATAAACGTGTAGTGGAAGCTGGCTTGGCGGATAGCACACAGTCACAACTTGAAGGGATTAGATGCCCAATATGTGAGAGAGTATGCGCTAATAATCGTGAATTGAAACGTCATCAATATGATCATCAGAGAATCCAATCCAAACCACAGCCTGAGAAATTGTTAAACCGTGATCAACAAGTTGTTGTACCGACCAGTGAATCAGTACCAATTATATTGAACGATTTTTATAATTTTGTAGACGGGGAACATGTTGTTCTCACAACAGATGATGCTCAACAAGCGGGAGCGCCAGATTTACTAAACGCTAGGCTAGATATTGATTCTGAAGGGAATATTGGTATTATTTATGTTGACAAAGAGGAAGGTGAGGCTTCTGTAGAAACAGTGCCAACTGCTGATGCGGACGTTGAACACATGCTAGTTATTAAAGACGATCAAGAACAGGCTGAAATCTCTACTGCTAGTGGACATGTAAACGAAGAAGCTTTCTTAGCACTCACGGAAATGGTAAAACAGGGTAAAATTGATTTGTCAAGTTTCCAAGTGATTCAAGAAAACCCGAAAGAACCGTAATTTATTAAGTTTGACTTTTTGTGTTTTTTTTTGTGAGATTTTTGCTTATTTTTGGCAATTCTTTTATTTAATTCTTCTAATATTTTTCTTTACATTTGTTTTCAATCATAGTTGTCCACTTCAAAACGCTCTTCAAACTTATTTTTGATTTCAGTTTTTCAATCCTTCCAGGCCGTGTGTTTTTTTTTCAAATTATATTTTAATTTCGCAAATTACATTATTTGGAAACATTCAACCTTTTTTTTTCTGAGATTTAGTAATTTCTCACTTTATTTTCATCTTCTCAGGAATTGTAGTCAAAACATGGCGTCCTCTATTTTCTATGCTTCTATGCTCAAATTTCTTTGATGTTGCCTCTTATTTTTTGCCTTAGAATTTTTGCTGCTATGGTGACTCATAGTCGGTCGGTTTTCATCGTTTTAAAGATTACCCCCTTTGAAAAATTTTGTTACCTTATTTCGATTTTCAATTTTATTCTTGACGTGATATAAGGTATACATTTTAAAATAAATCTGCCATCTACGTTAGCCTAGATTTCACAATTTTCGAATATTTGAGAACCAAACATCACCGAGAAATGGTACCACTCTGTTCATAATAAGTCCTTTTCCCATCATATCGTTTTAATCCGTTTCTCTGTTTACGTTTCAGAAAATCATAATAATTTGATGAATTTAAATGGAAACTTTTTGGTGCCCTGGTATACATGTTTTGACAGGTGAAAGTAGATTTCCTAATTCATAATTTGCATCCTGTTCAGGATATTCTAATAAAATTTTAATTAAAAAAGCCTTAGGTGATTTGAATAAGAATTTTAATCGATAAATCCCTAGGTGACAAATCGATTATAAATGATTTTATTGTTTCTCATACCTAATAAGATCTTTAGTGAAAAAGGGAAATTGTTATTATTTTCTCTTTCCTTTCCAGTTGAGATACTGTTTCTAATACTTTATAAATCAATTCGTATAAATTCGTTTCACAAACCAATCCGTACTTATTCTACTTCAATATCTGTAATCTGTAAGACATTTCTTATTGAAAATGAAGGGTTTTCTGGTCAAAATCTTCCTTCTCTGCGTAGCCTTAGCATGTACGTTGGGAGCAGAGGAAAACGTCAAAACTGCGACTAACGACCAAACGGAAAATACTGCAACGGGTTTGTTAACTTCTTTGAATTTTATTTTCATAGGACTTTTCAATAACTGATCGGTTTACATTTTATTCTCATACAACACACCTATAAACTCTTACCGGCGCGGTCTCCTGTAAGGGGACTAGTATTGCTCCCTCGCAGACATGAGAATGACATAAGCCTTCTGTTTTCAATACAAATATTCTCAATAGGTGACCGTGCCGATAAGGGTTGATAGGTGCATTCCTTATGAAATAACAATTCTTATTTGAACACTTTTGGTTTGGTGTACTATGTAATGGTATATTGCCTTAATCTTTCCTGATTTACCTCCTTTCAGAAGATGCAAAGAAATCAGCCAATGAAATACCATTTATGGCACTTAACAGTAAGTCAAAATAAATTGGATTTTCATTGTCTATATCTTAATTCTTTATCAACTTCTCACCTATGTAACCAAGAAACCCAATTCCATAGAAGAAAACCGTTTTTTCATTGGATAGTCGTAAAGTAAAATAATTTGACTTTTTTTTCTTTTCTTTATAGAGAAAAGCAGCTCAGATATTCCATGGGTATTAGGTTGGTTATTCTTACTACTATCTACTTACTTTTCACAAAAAGGCGTTTAATATTTTGGATCTAAATTTTGCTTAAATTCTTTATTTCTACAGAGCCTTCGCCATTGGCTGATTTGCTTTTACCACCTGCCCATATTTGCATAAATGTTTTCAACTGCTGTTACTATGTAAAAGGTTTTACCCAACGGCTAAAATTTAGTTCACTTGAAACAGAGAAACTTAAGACAACGCCAACAATGCAAAAAAATCAGTAACATGCTTTACCTACAACAAATTTCAAATGAGATTTTCATTACTTCTAATTAATTCAGCTTCAAAGAAACGCAACTTACCATTATTCAAAAAAAGCAAAGGTGAATTACCGTTATTCGATCGGTCCATTATCACAGAGGAAGAGAACCTACCTTTATTCAGAAGAAGAGCACCTCACCACAAACGTGCATTTGGCAATGGGGGTAGTTACGGATGGCTGAGATCTCATAGAGGAGTGTCTCCCCATAGCCTGTGGGCCAGAAACGAAAGACCTTTGTAAGTATTTGTTATTCCTGTCTAAGTCTTCTTGCTTCTTAGTTCGCACATGGCATTTTTTTTATAATTCTAGTACCATTTACCAAGTTTCTCAGTAAAATCTAAAATTGTGAATGATGTTCTCTGCCCTTGTTGCTCATAAGTCCTTTATGAGAATTGTGTGGCTATTTAATTGAGCTCTAATTTTTCTGAATCTTACAGTATAGAAAAAAATAAGAAAAATTAACATTAACTTTAGCGCGAAAAAAAGGGAAAATTAGTGGTGGTATTCTGAGACTAGCTAGAATCCTAAGTTTTTGGACCTACCCCGGTGGGGTGGAGGCTGGTGGAGGTCCTATAAATTAACCTTTGTCCGTTCGTTCGTTCGTTCGTTCGTTCGTTCGTTCGTTCGTTCGTTCGTTCGTTCGTTCGTTCGTTCGTTCGTTCGTTCGTTCGTTCGTTCGTCGTTCGTTCGTTCGTTCGTTGTCGTTCGTTCGTTCGTTCGTTCGTTCGTTCGTTCGTTCGTTCGTTCGTTCGTTATTAGCTTTCCTCGTGATTGACTCGTTAGTTTTTTCTGATTTTTTGCACAAAGATGTGTAACTATAAACCCTCGAATGTGACGGAGCCCGATTTTCGAAAAAAAGAATTTTTGGGCAAATTTGGGCCAAAAAACGGCTGAAAAACGGTTTTTTGGGACTTTGTGAAAAATTGGATCATTAACTTTTTGTGATTTTTTGCATGAAAGTAGGGTACCATCATAGGTAAAAGACGGCTCAAGCAGATTTTTTCAAAAAAATTTTGTTGGCTTAAAAAACGCATGTTTATCTATAAGAATCACTATTAATAAGCATACATCAATGTTCTTAGCCAAATTACTCAATTTTTTGATGAGATAGATGTTTTTTTTGCTCACGAAGTCTTGAATTTAAAAGAATATTTTAAGAGCATGAAATTTTGGTTTTTAAACGTTTTTTTTATAAGAAACAAACGACTAATTTTAATAGATCGTCACTATTTGTGTTCTGAATGATTGTTTAATGGTCACGCTCACGTAGATATCAATTATATATGTGTTAAATACATAACCAGGTAGGTCCATAAAAGTATCACTTGTTCGAAATTATTCTCAGCTTGAATTTATTAAGCTTAAGGTGGTTCCAGGGGAACTAAATGGTGTGTTTTGACATTTTCGTCAAAATAGAGTTTTATATATCGCTGGAAAGCTTATTCTCTCTGCTTTAAGGTAAAAAAAAAATTATCATAAAAAGTGGAACCAATGTTGCGCAATAGCTCCCGGAAGTCACCCTGTCAATTCCCAAAGATCCTTAGCAACCAGCCTTAGCAACGCAATTTCCGTAACACCTCATGTTCCTGATGCCGTAGAGATTTTAAATTTCCGCCATTTTACGCCCGATACGCCCGTGTATCTCTGACGACCATTTTGAGCTATTAGTTATACTGCAAATCCACACAACAGCGTTCTGAAAGGATGCTCTTATATCGGATGGCCAATAGTCACCTTCATTTTTTAATTTTATTTTTTTATCCACGGATCGCTGATAGTCACTTTTCCGGGGGTTAGGTAGGGTCAGGGTTGCTAGTAACGGCTTGTCACTGTGCCGGGTGCATACTCGGCGCCTTGGGCCCCGCAGGGTTGCTAGTAACGGCTCGAATTTCAGTCAGGTTTAAAAAAGGGGTACTGTTACCCATATTATAATAATATTACCCCCGTCTTTTGCCAGTTCGGTATAATATGTTATGAATTGCGTGGGTTTGCTATGCGGCGATGGCTAAATGGATAGAGCGCTGGCTTACGAATCTGAAGGTCTTTCTTTGGTGGTGGTTCGAATCCCACTCGGTGCGAAAATTAGACTGGTCGAAATTGATGGACAAATGATTGACAGGTATGAAAACTCAGTCAGAAATGAGAAAATATGATCTCAGAAACTCAGACAGTCAGAAAAGAGAAAAATAGGATAAGAGATAGGAAAGAAAACAAGGTGACGATTGGCCATCCGATATAACATCTACCGTTCTGAAATTGGAGCTCCTGGAGAAAAGTCACAACATTTTAGTGTCTTCTCCAGTTTTGTATTGCAGTTGTTTTTGTGGTGAAAGAAGGTTATAAATATAATGAAATGGGATCTACAAAGAGATATACATACACAAGGAGCAGTAAAAGGAAAGGATTTGCTGGAACGCGGTATGTCAAGACAGCGAAAAGTAGTACACCGACAACTGATGAAATCAACGCTGACGCGCAACGTTCTGGTGCTTCTGCTAAGAAATTGAACATTTCTACTCAATCTGCTATTGATAATCCAACTGAAACTTGTTTAGAAAACTGTAATTTCATTGTTGAGAGTGATTTGTTTATGTCACTTATATTGTCGATTGGCTCATGTATTGATTGCCAGTCAGGCACATCCTTGCAATTGCACGGGGTTATTCGCGAATGCGATCGGTTGCAAATGCAACGGGTAGAAAACGAAAGTGACGTAATACCCTTCGCAAATGCATCGGGTAAATAAAACCAGTTGTAGTTGCAAGGGGTGAAGATATTGAAGAATTCGAAAAAAGAAGATTTCAGGGGATTAATCTTATTCTTAAATAATTTTTTGTATTGCTCGGGTTAAGAAACAAGGAGATGAGGGATACCAGAAGGAAAAATGCTTTAAATATCTATTCTTGGAATAAAAAAAACCCTTTTCCTGTCAAGGCCTTTGTAATGAGTAGATCAAACCGCGCGGCGAAAATACTACAAAACGAAAGCCGGACTTAAGGGAAGAAAATTTTTTTTGCGAGATTGGAAAAAAAAATTATGTTATCTTGAAAATCTACATCGCGTATTGGAATTTACAATTTTCCTGTTACTGCTATGTCATTTTCGAATTTTTCATTTTTAATTACTGTAATTAATTTCTCTGAAAGTCCATTTGGGAATACTGGACACTCTCTGGCTTTCAACTTTAACATCTTTAATTGTTTATATTTGATTTTCTCATTGATTGATAGCGTATTATGGAAAAGTTCTTACTAAAAGAAAGATATTAATTAATCGTTTTTCTGATTTCATTTTTAGGCCCTGCCTTCTTTGGAATCAAGTTATGGAACAAAAGAAGACAGAAGACTTTTTTATAAGAACAAACAAACACTACAAGCACTTACTTTGTATTGTTTTACCACCATCATGTGACGATCATCTCAAAAGGATAAACTAGCAATAGAAGAACTTAATGATCTGCTCTACTGTCAGGTGGTCGGGGTAGTCGTAGAATAAACAAACGAGATGATTGGAGAATCTTCAAATTTTAAATAAACGGGGGGACCTAATTATCGGGGAAGGGGAGTTTGAAAACTGTTCTTCTAAATGTCCCCAAAATAAGTTAACTATACCATAGAGTGAAAAAGCCTAGCTATTTAGAGAAAATAACTCTTCTTTTCAGAAATTAATGAATTTAATAAGGTCCGGAGGTTGAAAAAAAATTGAGAATTAACAAGCGGGGGGAGGTTGTTTATTAGGTACCTGAGAGCCACTTGTTGGGATCCCCATATCAGTGATAAAATTCTGTTGCATAATACCTTATCGGGGAAAGAAAAAGTCGGGTTTTAAAAAGTCGGGAAAAATTTCTGTCATACATCACGCAACCTCTTACGAACAGTATGGCGGAATTCGTCGAACGTTTAGAGGATAAAATTACCAAAATCAGGTCCCGTATCTGGAAGACCACCGACTGTTTTAGTTCGAAAAAAATGAATTTGTCAAATAATTGTATTTCGGAATCGGGAAAAAGTATTCAAATGTTTAGGAGTTTAAGAGAATGTTTTGGTGGCTGGGAGTTTGTGCTCGTTTAGACGATTTGGCGGAATTTCAGAAAAGTATTGACGAATGGAGGAAACAGAAACGCCCTGAAACCCTCTCCAAAGCCACACATTTTTATATATTTCATATAATAGAAGAAATTTCATATATATAAGCTCCGGATACAGTTGTGGTTGTTTAATTCAAAGCGCTTTGACGATGACCGGACAATTTTCTTGCCGTGTTTAGTCAAGTTTTCAACTTATGAACTCCATCAATGGGCTGACTGTCTATCCAAGAACGTCTTCCAGAATTGGTCCAACCAGTGCTCCCTTTAATAAAAGACGACGAATAAATTAAAAGGATTTCGATATGAAACTACTTCATTGCGTTCGTCTTTCACTTCCTGTATCACTATCAGTGACCCAGTGAGATCCATCTCGCTGGATAACCTGGTGAAATAAATTGCCAAAATTGACCTAACTGATTTTAAGTTTTCGTTGGAAGACAAGTTCGGACCTGGTCAAATTTTATTGAAATTTCTTACCCCGGCCAAAACTTTGAAATAGTATTGTTTTATCACGGTCAAAAACGCAATTAGAGTAGCCTTGTAAAAATTGAAAAAAGTAATGCTTTGAAATGAAATATGTTTTCTTCACTCCGGCAAAAGGCGAGTTAAAATCTCTCACCCTAACCCCAATGATCTTAAGATCAAATTTATTACACATTTTTCATTTTAAGCAACCAGGTTGCTAATAAGTAAAAGTTTCTTAAATGATCTAACAATGGCAATAATGATAGCCCTTGATCTAATAAGCATAAAAAATGTATAATTTTAGGGGTGGTCAAAGCAAATTTTACATAAAATGAGCTAAAAACTAAGCAATCCAGGCCCTGACCCGAAAATTGGAGTTGCTTTTACAAAAAATTGAAATTTTCTATTTTATAGCCACCCAAGTGGTTTTAAAAACTGCATCGGTTCACTGAGACAGGTGTTTTTTTCAATAGATATTCTCAACCGGCCCCATCAAATTTTAAGCATATAAGCTAATCGACCAAAACATGGTTTACGGAAAATTGAGACAGGGGTGCTCCCTGTAAATATGACTTGCATACTCCCAGTAAGGTAAAGCAACTTTCATTGTTCAAAGGAAACATTTTGTGCAGGGTTTCAATCTTGTCTAAGACTTACCTGTAAACTTTTGTTCCCTCTAACGGAATTCTCCATTATGCCATTTATTTCCCACGAATCATCAATATTACCTAAAACACAAATTATTACCAAAAGCTGGAAATGGACAAGATGTAACCTTATTTAATGGCTAGGAAGAAGACATATGCTACGCCAATAATATCTTTCTTAGTTTTTTAGTTTATAAAGGTATAAAGAACGACGATAAAAGGCATAAAACCAAGTAAAAACTTCCAAGCACGAAATGAATTTACTTTTATAATTTGCTGTATACCGTGTGATCTAACGCGTGTGATGTTAACTTCTCAATTCGGATATTTGATTAGCTGTACCATTACTCGATGTATTGATTTCGAATACCTTGAAAGAAAAGCGACATCTTCAAATCATTCCACCTTCCTACCGGGATAATCTGAATCACATCTTAACCGATAAAAGTATGAAACAGATGATATACAACACCATGTCCAAAACCTTTCTTTCATTTTTGAGCGTCAATCAAGTGGCGTTACAACGTTGTAATAACGTTAAGTTCCGGCTGGTGACGGGTACTTAATAGAAATATCTAGTTAAACGAAGAATTTACGCCACTCACCAAACCAGGCGAAACCAGCGAAATTCTAGAATCATTGAGTCATTGACTGTAATCGTATTCTTTTGGGTGGGTTAATTTGAGCCATTTTCCCGACATTTAGTCTTTGCAAAAAAATCGCAAACACTTTAAAATTCTCAATTCGCGAAAAATGTATAGGCAAAAACTAATCCACATAAGGTGATTATGGCGACATTCTACCTTATTCTTCCCGTCATTGTAAGACATGGAGGAGAGTAAAAGATGCTACACGCTTGTGACAGATATGTAATGCGTATTTCAATCGTTATTAGACAGATAGGTAGAGAGCCAAAAACCCTCTCGCATGAGACAGGAGTGCAATTTGTATTTTTCTTTTCGTTGTGAGACAGAGAGACAAGAAATTTAAAAATTACCACTCGCATGAGACAAGGATGTATTATGTGTATTTTTCCCTCCCTCTCGCTGGGATCCCAACCCCACTAGAAAATTCGACAAAAATTTTGTCACCCTATAATTTTAGTCCCACTGAGAAAATTACTTTGATTTCATTGCCTTTCAAAATTCAATGTTTAAAAATTGCACTCCGAAAGCATCCCCGCTGGATTTTTTAAGCTTGGCACAATAGAATTTCTATCCCAATTGGAATTTCAGTAGAGTTTCTTTATCCCCGCTTGTGGGAAAAAGTTCCACCGGGGCTGTGAGACAGGTGTGTCTGCAAAACATATGAAAGTAATTCATTTGATCTATGAAAAAATTACAGCCCTGTAAAGCCGTCCGAAGTCATCACGAAGTCGCCAAAATCATCAGGATTTACGGTATTAAGTTTTGTGACTTTTTCTAGCCACCCTCACTTATTCCGTCTTTTACGGGGTTAGGGACATTGGAGTATTGGTCAATATCTTTTTAGTTCTTTAGTTAATGCTGGGACAGTGGCCTTTTTCTAGAACTAAATACATAGGTCGTGTGCATATAACCTAGATTTCTATTGGCTCCTCTTATTTTAATCGTCATTATTACCTGTTACTTAGTTATTTCACTGATAAAGAAAGTGAAGTAGATCATCAAATTTAACGAGGCTGAAATTTGTGTTAAAACTCCTTTGTTGAAATTTAATTGCTTCTAGTAAAAAATGTTTATATATTTCCTACACTTATTTTTTCGTACGGGTTTTCTAGAAGTATACTTCATATCGTCGATAGTGAGAAATACGAAAGATGGAGCTCGGGTACCTCCGTAGTATTATCGGCCATGTTCCAGCCATCTTTATATACGCGCGATCTGAGTGCGAACGCTTCAACTAAATGAAATTAAATCTAAAATTAAAGAAAACTGGATAGATGAAATTTTTTTTCAATGGGTCATTTTTTTCTTACATATTTGAAGATTATTTTACAGAAGAAATGAAGTTGCCGTTTTTTTTCCTCTCTTGCCGTTTTTTATTTATAGGTCAAATTAGCGTGTTTTGCCCGAGACATCCTATCGCATTTGCACTGGGTTTGGAAAACCCGTTACAAATGCACACCCCGTGCAATTGCAAGGATGTGCCAGACTGATTGCGCAGCAGGTGTGAGTGTTGAACATTTGATGGCCGAGAAAATGGGACTTGCTCATTTCTTTAAAATATCATGTACTGTTTGCCCTTGGCATATCAAATTTAGTTCCTCCAAACAATGTGATAGGATTGAAGGAACTACTGGACGTACTGGATATGAAATCAACCGAAGAACAATAGTAGCGTTCCGGGAAAACGGTCTCGGTTTGTCTGGTATTGAATCCTTTAGTCGATGTATGAATATGCCTCAACCGATGTCAAAGACTACTTTTGATGAAATAAGTAGTAGTATTCATAATGCTTATGTTGAAGCTGCCCAAGAGTCTATGAATAAAGCTGCAAATGAAGCACGTTTGAAGTATATAGAAGAGGATCCTACTAATGTTGACGAAGACGGTGTTACTGATATAAGCGTAAGCGGAGACGGAGCTTGGCAAAAGCGCGGATATTCTTCTTTAAATGGAGTAATGACTCTAATCGCAGAGGGAAAATGTATTGACAATGAAGTTATGTCTAAAAAATGTAGACAGTGTGATCTGTGGGAGAAAAAGAAAGGAACAGAGGAGTATGAGAAATGGAAAAAAACTCACGATAACTTTTGTTCTATGAATCACCAAGGCAGCTCAGGCGCGATGGAAGTAACCGGCTTGAAACGAATTTATCATCGTTCAGTGAAAAACCATAAACTAAGATATAAATTCTATATTGGAGATGGAGACAGCAAATCATTTGCTGAAGTGAGTAGCTCTAACCCATACCCTGGCCACAACCTCACAAAGGGTGAATGCATTGGCCATGTACAAAAACGAGTCGGAACGCGTTTACGCAAAATCAAAGTTAGTTACAAAGGCCGAAAGTTGAGCGATGGAAAAGGAATCGGGCGAGGTAAAGGTCGTCTTACAGACAAGATTATGAACACATTACAAAATCACTACGGTATGGCAATACGTCAAAATACTGACAGTTTGTACGCAATGAAAAAGTCCGTCGCCGCGGTATTATTTCACTCCACTGCAGACCCAGACCCCGAGAAACGTCATCGGTTTTGCCCTCGCACAAAGGACTCCTGGTGTAAATACCAGAGTGACAAAATCACTGGTGAGAAAACCTACAAAGGTAAACTCAATATTGACAAAACAGTCTCAGATGTAATTGCTGATGTATTTTCAAATAAAGATTTGGGAAATGAAGAACTTTTGAAGAAGTGTTTGCACGGTCAAACTCAGAACGTTAACGAGTCGTTGAACAATTTGATTTGGACAAGGTGTCCGAAAAGGATTTATGTTGGCAACACAACCTTTAAAACAGCAGTTGCCTCAGCAGTGATTAGTTTTAATGAAGGTGAATCAGGACTTATTTCTGTTTTTACAAAACTTGGAATCGAACCAGGTCATTTTACAGCTACCAGCTTTCAAAAAGCTGATCTTCGACGGGTCAAAGAGTCAAACCGAAAGGCCACAGAGGCCGAAAAACTCCGCAGAAAGAGGCTAAGAGCAGCCAGAAAAGGATTTGATGATAAAAATGCTGAGGAGGAAGGAGATGTATATGGATATGGAGAACATTAACTAGACTTATTTAGACTTTTTCATGCAATATTTTTAGTAATTTTCATAACTTTTTTTTCAACGCGCGATATCTCAAAACTAGTTTTTCGCTTAATTTGCAACCTCTCAACAAGGATAACTTTTGAACCAGTTAAGCTTTTTGCATGAAATTTTCAGGAAATGTTCTTCATTCTATCTAGCATGTGGTGAATTGAACACTTTTTTAATAAAGGTCCTACTTTTTTACCAACTGACTCTAAGGTTGAGGTGATTAATCTTCATTTCCGCTATTTCAAGTTTGAGCGCTAACCCGGTGTGAACAGGTGAAAATATTAAAAAAATGGCTCACTCACCACATGCTCCTACATATAAAGCATCTATCTACCAAGGTTCAATTCAATCAGAAAATCTGTTGTGCAGATATCCTTGTTGAAAAATGGGTCATTTTTTGCCCTAAATTTTGCTTAATTATGCGCATAATTAATGACGTCATTAATTTTTTTTTTGGAATTTTTTATTTTTCTTCCTATTTTCATAATATACACCTTTGCTCAAAAGGATTTTGAAAAAATTCCATTTTTTGAAAAAAAATCAAGAGTTCCCCTGGAACCACCTTAAAACGATTGACCTCTAAAATGATTTTTTCAGCTTAGCCAAAAAGAGGTACTTTAAATTCTCATTTATTTTTTGCCCCCTTGTTGGTATCCATATAATGTTGCAAAGTTTGTAGCTACATTTTTTGTCTCCAAGAAGGATGAAAGAGTCTTTGAACCCAGTCAATATTTTTTTATTTGACAAATGTTTTTATTGTCGACAGCATTTGGTATGCACCACACGCTGATGAAACATACCAAAGGCCACCAGGAAGACGTTATTAGTAAGTATTATTTTCGGGTCATCATTTTAATTCATTTTTCATGATGTGAAAGACCGCTATTAGGTCGAATGATAACTTTCTTCTTCTTTCAATAATTCTATCGAGAGTTAATTTCGTGAGCAAAAAATCGCAAAATATCTTGGGAAAAGTTTTTCGCGAAACCATATTTGAAAAGTTTCGCATGGATTGAATTTTGCAATACACAGATCAAAACACAAGACAAATCACGCTTTTACTAGAAATTTTTATGTCTTTTTACATATGACGTGTATATATCAAACTTAATATTCTTTGTCTTTTTCAATAGGTAATGCTGGACCAAAAAAAATAAGAAGTTTTTAAAGCACCAACATCTACTTCATCAAATCTTGTTGCAATATTATTCCTGGAAAAAAGTTATTTAGCTTTACAGTAAATTATTTGTATATAGCATATTCTTATCTCAAAAAAATAGAATTATCCCTAATCAAACTATATTTTAATTGGTAGTGTCATTTTTCGACCTGCTTGTTCAGGTAAATTCGGAAGGTGGCGAGGTAATAAAAAAATCACCGAATTTGTCGAGGAGGTCATTTTTTGGAAGCTCAAACTCCCACTGGGTTTTTTAGAAGAATTCCCTCTAAATGTTATAAGAGATCCCGTGGTTTTTAACAAAAATTCGAAAGGTTTTCCCTAATTCTACTTACGGGCTCTGACCATAGTCGGAAAATTGATTTTAGTATTTGAACATAAAAGTTATGCTTTAGGTTCTTTAACACTTTTAACAAAGAATTGCCTTTATAAATTGCTTTTTAATCAAATCCCTTAAGAGTAATTAAGAATTTAATTGCAAAAATGACGTTATGAACTTTAAAAAGACGTTAATAATATGTTGCATCACCTTCTTTTATAAAAAGTGCTAAGTTTTAATGGGTAATTAGCCTTTTTGTTTCGAATTTTTTTCAAATTTTTCCGCAAAGTATTGAACTGTTTTAAATTTTTCGGAAAAATTTTCTAAATTAATGCATCTAAAGTTATGGCTGTTTTTCTATGAAAAATTGGGATGGAAAATTGGTCAAAAAGCATATTCTCAAGATTTAGAAACAAATAAGCTTTTAGAAAAATTTTCCGAAAAAATTATTTTAGTTCGGTAAAAGATACACCATCTACCGCAAAAAAAAAATTCAAAATATTTCTTCTTCGACCAAACTTCTTTGCTAAAGTCTTCATTTTCTTCTTCATCAAATTTTTTCATTGCGATTCTTAAATTTTCAGACTCAAGGATAATTGGCCTAACAGAAAATGTATAACATGCCACAGTTTTGTGGGCTACATCAAGTAGAACTTTATATTTTTGCAATATTAAAATTTCGCTATGGTTAGAGCCCTTAAAAAAAATGTCCTTTGACTTAGCAAAAACATAAACAAAACAAACTACATGCTGAATGGACCTACCTGAAGATTGATGTAATAAGACAATTGAAAAATGAGAACTATAGTATGAAAATGCAGAATAATACGAGAACAACTCGAGAAATTCATGGAATCCGGCGATTCTCGGCTGTTCTGAGGATTTTTAGAAAGTTCCTGTACCATATAAATCATGTTTTTGTTTGAAAAAAACAAAGACATGAAACGAAAAAATCCAATGAAAATCTGCAAAAACGGAAATTTCCGGCTTTTTTGGCCGGAAAAAACATTTTCCCCAAAATTGGACTCGGCCATGTTTTGGGCATTGTCAATACGCATCTTTAAGCAAAAAATCTCGAGAAAGTGCCAAAAAACCAGTTTTTCCGGTCCGAAAATCGGGCTCCTTCACATTTTGGGCATTGCCATTTTGCATCATAGTGCAAAAAAATCAGAACAAGCTACATGCTGAATGGACCTACCTGCAGATTGATGTAATAAGACAATTGAAAAATGAGAACAATAGTATGAAAATGCAGATTAATACGAGAACAACTCGAGAAATTCATGGAATCCGGCGATTCTCGGCTGTTTTAGCGATTTTTAAATAGTTCCGGCTTCAAAAATCAATTTTATTGAAAATTGAAACATGCTTGATGGTGGGCATTGCTATTAATAATGTTTTTGAATGAAAAAACAACCAGTTATAAGGAAAAAGTCCAATGAAAATCCAGAAAAACGGCGATTTCCGGCATTTTCGGCCGGAAAATTTTTTTTCTGAAAAATCAGACTCAGCCATGTTTTGGGCATTGTTAATACGCATCTTTGAGCAAAAAATCAGAAAAAACTAATGATAAAATCTCGAGAAAGTGCCAAAAAACCGGTTTTTCCGGCATATTTCCGGCATTTTCGGCCGGAAAAAATGTTTTTTGAAAATCGGGCCCCGTCAAATTTTAGATATTGTCATTTTGCATCAGTGTGCAAAATTTCATAAAAAAATATAAAGTACAGCTCGAGAAATTCAAGAAATACTGTCTTTCCGGCGAAAATGGGTTGTTCCGGCGATTTTTAAATAGTTCCGGCTTTAAAAATCAATTTTATTGAAAATTGAAACATGCTTGATGGTGGGCATTGCTATTAATAATGTTTTTGAATGAAAAAACAACCAGTTATAAGGAAAAAGTCCAATGAAAATACAGAAAAACAGCGATTTCCGGCATATTTCCGGCATTTTCGGCCGGAAAAATTTTTTTCTCAAAAATCGGACTCAGCCGTGTTTTGGGCATTGTTAATACGCATCTTTGAGCAAAAAATCAGAAAAAACTAATGATAAAATCTCGAGAAAGTGCCAAAAAACCAGTTTTCCCGGGATATTTCCGGCATTTTTGGCCGGAAAATTTTTTTTTCCGAAAATCGGGCTCCGTCACATTTTGGGCATCGCCATTTTGCATCATTGTGCAAAAAATCAGAAAAAACTAATGAGCCAATCCCGAGAAAAGCTGGCAACAGACGAACGAACGAACGAACGAACGAACGGACATGGGTTAATTTAAAGGACCTCCACCGGGGTACCCGGAGGTAGGTCCAAAAAACTAATGAGCCAATCCCGAGAAAAGCTGGCAACAGACGAACGCACGAACGAACGGACTTGGGTTAATTTAAAGGACCTACAGAGTATGAGAAAAATGTGCTTTCTGTGCTCTTACTCTGGACATTTTTTTGTTTATGTTTTTGCTTTTAGCCAATGGGATGGCTTGTTTAGTTGAATTTCATTAGGAGGGGAAGGGTGGGCTTAAGATAGGATAACCTGAAAATGCAGAAAAAGTTTCATTTGGTTTTTCTTCTTCCATAAATGATAAATTAAATGTCATTTTCAGAACAACACAGAATGACAAATTATTTTACAAGTGGGCACCTTTAAATTCAAATAAAAGAAATTTGTCCCCTAAAACTGTAAAAAAATCTTTAAAAATCTAGTTTTTCGAAACACTGACTGGTGGTGGAAAATATCAAAAAAGCAAAAAGCCTAAAAATGTCAAAGTAAAAAGTCGGTCAACGATATCAATTCTTTCTAAAGAGACAAATCTTCCATTTTTAAAAAATGAACTTGGATAGAACAGGCAAAAATAATAAACTAAGTTAGAAAATTATGTAAATTACACAATCCAAATTTATCAATATTCACAAGGGATGATGTATTCGTCGTGTAGGTACGGTAATTCCATTCGTTTCAAAGTACACAAAAATAAGTTTTTTCAATAATATTTAAAATTTCCAAAAATGTTTCTAAATAACGTGCTTTAGTTGAAATAATTGCTATAAGTGATGACGGTACCATCAAATTTCTACGGTTAGGTTTAGAAAAGCAATGTACCCATACCACCTTGTTCGCTCTGTTCTTTCACGAAGATTTCAAAGTATTGATAAATAATTGTGACAGCAAGAAGGATACCAGTACCAGATCCAATGGCTCCCATAAAGTCGGCCAAAACAGATAAAGCTCCAATGCAAAGACCACCAAAAGCAGCAGCTGTTGGAATGTATCTAAAAAACAAAACAAAATAGTAAATAGTGTTGAGAGGAAAGAAATAGGTGAGATATAAGGAGTTTTTGAAACTTCGATTTTATAAAGAAGAGCATTAAACAAACTTGCATAGAAATGTAGTTTTCTAAAGAGCTTCATTTAATATCATGCTATTGCCTGTACTAGTATGGGTTTTAAATGTAAAAAGCTAACCTGTTCAACTCGTGAATCATAGATTTTTCACGGTGACCTCTCATGACCATTTGTTGGTCTTTCAATTGCTTAGCAACATCTTTGGCAGATGAGCCAGAGACATCAATCCATGTCTTGGAGAAGAAAGCACATGATCCAAGCATGAAAAAGATGTACATGAAAGCGTGGATTGGATCTTCCACGATATTTCCCAATGATTCTGGTGGAGACAAGTAGTAACATAATCCACCAATTGGGTATGATCTGGACGCGCCACCAGCCTCATTCCATACACCAAGAAGGCTTACAAAGAAGTTACCAGCGAATTTGGATGATAACATTTGTGAGATGATGTATACGTTTGATACCAATGCACTCTTTAAATGAAAAGAAAAAAATTACAGATGAATGTCACAAAAAATATAATAAAAGTCAAAAATAAAGTAAATTTTTTCTAAGATAATTTTCATTGGTTAAAAGACATGTGACATCAGAATTTGAAATAAAAAACAACGATATTACTACATGTAGGCTACAATAGACAATTAAGCACTTAAGACTGTCTTACCTGTAAAATGATTGGAATGTTTGATGTGTAAAACAGTTTAATTGGATATGAACTATATTGTCCTCTGTATCTTGCTGATTTGATTGGTAAATCTACACGGAATCCCTAAAAAGTTAAGGTAAATTGACGTGAAAAATCTTCAAACCTAAAGATTTACAAAACCAAGTTCAGTAAAGAACAAAGATATCAGCGAAATCTCCACCAGCTTCTTGGTTTACTAGAAGTGTAATTTTATATTTACAATTATCTACTACATTTCTTTCTGAATGTTTGATTTCCTTACCTGGAAGTATATAACAATAGCAAAGACAAAGATTGTGGCAAGTAAGTTCATCAAGTTTGGAAGGTTTTGTCTGTAGAAAGCTTCACGAAGACCTCTGACTTTGTCAGTTCTGGTTGCAAGAAGATGGAACAAAGCAATGACAGCTCCTTCAAATTCAGTACCTACAAAGACCAAAACATGTAGTGCATTTTAACATAGTAGTAAATTTTGTGAAGAATAAGCTAAAAAGTCCCCTTGTGGTCTCTAGCAGATGCTGACTTAGCTTTTGAGAATTAGGGTTGGACCAATTAAAACAGATGGTTTGTCAGCTAGCTTTTATACCAATCAATTTCTCAAAAGTTAAAATACAAATAATATGAGTTTCAAATATCAAAATTACCTCTTCCGGTGTTGACAGTGGCTGGACTGAATGCTTTCCAGACAATTGTTTCACAAATGTTGGTAGCAATGAAGAGAGAAATACCAGATCCTAAACCATATCCTTTTTGCAACAATTCATCAAGAAGCAAGACAATGAGACCAGCACAGAATAATTGAATGATAATCAAAAGACAAACACCAGCTCCAAGATCAGATGGTTCACCATACATTCCAGTCATAACGTAAACAATAGCTTGACCGATTGTAATGATCATTCCAAACAATTTTTGGGCACCATTGAATAAAGCACGGTCACGTGGAGTGTCACCAACTTCAAGAATTTTGGCACCAGCCAAAAGTTGCATGATCAAGCCCGATGTAACAATGGGTGAAATACCAAGTTCCATCAAAGTTCCTCTATTGGATGCCATAATAACACGGAGCCAGTAGAAAGGATCAGCAGAATCTGAAGACATAATTCCAAACAAGGGAATCTAGAAGAAATAAACTTTCATTAATTCATTGCCCCAAATAACCATTGGCTCATTAAAAACACAGTTATCAAATTGGTTGAATAATTAGTTATGTATAATTAAAATGTATAACACATCATCAATTAGCAATTATCCCACAAGGAAGTGAATTCCTAGTGCAACGTAACCTTCAGTTGGACTAAAATTCAATGTTTTTAAGTTGGATGACAAAACAGTTTAAATAAAAATTAAGTAAGCTAAAAATATACCTGGCAACAAACCAAGAAGATAAAGAGAGTGATGGCTGTCCATAATACCTTCTCTCTGAATTGAATCTGTTAAAGCAAAAGAAAAACGTAATGGTTTTAGAGCTTTAAAATCATGCAACCAAATTTCCAATAAACAACCTTTATGCTTGACCCTCAAATGGTGCAAGGTAGCAAAAGTTACAAAATTGTGAAGGGTGTATTGAGGGTGCAAAATAAGAAAAGGAACACAAAATTCACAGGAATTAAGGTAATGTGAGCTTTCTTAGGTACAATTTGGGTAAATTTGATAGAATGGTAAAAACTTGCAAAATTTGATGTTAACCTAAATTATCCAGCAAAATTACCGTAAGTTGGTTTAATGTCAACATCCCTCTTCTAATTTCGACATCCCTCTTTAGAGATGGGAGTAATAGGAAGGTTGACTGATTGCTAAGCAAAGAAAATTATTTCAATCAGTGATTCCGACCTTCCTATTATTCCTATCGCTAAAAAAAGGTGACAAAATAAGAAGAGGGATGTCGACATTAGACCAACTTACAGTATTTGTTAAAAAGTTGCTTTCAAGAAAATTTTGTCCCTTTAGAACTTAAAGAGATAACCAGCTTTTTCATTTTCAGGTAATTTGGAGATAAAAACTTGCTTACATCCTATTCTGAAAAGCAATTGTATATAAATGAAATTGTCCACATACAAGTTACCAACAAAAAGTAGACTTCTTTGAAAACAACCTCAGTCTATTTATCTGCAACGTCGAGCTTTAACTTTTTTTATCCACTTTGAGATTTGAAAATGACATTGAAAGTCTTTTGACATTGGAAAAGCTTAGCAATAACCTGATAGCAGATCTCAAATTATCATTTCCTGAAATTTTTTCTCAAACAAAGATCAACTTTAAAAGTTTATCAGTTGAAAACCTAACTTTCCCTAAGGCGACCATCAATAATATGTTCTGTTCGCGTCGCCCAACTTACCTTCAAAACATAAATCCCAAGTCCGCCCAGTCGCAATAATGTTGGAAAATTTTTTCAATAGCTAAGCCCTTGGGCCTTTTCTACATCACCATTCGCTTCATTCAAAGTTTTTATTTACTTTACCCACATTGAGCCCCATTTGAGTTTTTTTCCGTCCACCCTCATTGAAATTATCAACTTGAAATTCACTGACGTGAATGTTTTATGACGCAAACGGAACATATTATTGATTTACGCCTAATCCCTCACTCACAGACAAAGACATACGTTTGTTTACCTTCCCTACAAATTTATACACAACAGTTGGCAATCTCAAAGACCTGATTCAAGGCTACGCCAAAAATTATCTGGCACGCGTATTACCCTTTTTACTGACTGGATTTTTATAAGGGAAAGGTAATATAAACATAATGATAAAAATTAACAAACCTTTCTTTCTGGCTTTGAAACTTCGGGTAAAACCGATATGAATGGTTTTAGAACTTCAAGAAATTTGACTAAAAATAAAAATGATATAAAGTTAGCTTTCTATGTCAACATTACAAAAAATATTTATTACAAAAAAAAATACAATATTTTCATTCAAAAATAATCAGTGATTCATGTACCCTTTTGAAGGATAGTCAGACAATATAAATGTGAAAACTTACAGCCCATGTTAAATTAGTTCCAAGCCAAACAAAATCAAATCAGTATCCCAAAGGAGAAATCCAAAATTCGGTCAAAGAATCTTCTTCTTGATTCTTTCTTTACTTCACAACGTCTTCTGATGTTATGTTTTGAACAAGAGCCTCCGCAATTTTGATTGCTTCTGTGAACGTGTACTTAGCATTATGGGAAGTGTTTTGAAACTACGTCATATGTCGACGTAAACATTAGCGCGTCGGGGGTAAAATATGAAAATATATTTTCGGAATTTTTTATACAGATAATGAAAATTATGGATTATTGAGCGAATTTTAGGGATACTGAACAGAGTTTGAAGAAAAATCAATGCATTTGGGATATTTTTCAGTGGCATTCAGATCTTTATTTCCTCAAATGTCAAATTCTCCGTTTTTCTCGCGAAATTCGATAAGAGACGTCATGATTTTTACAACACGTGTGATACATCGAGAATTATGAATCCAGTGAAATGCCAAACAAACAAAATGGTACCTTTAGCTACGATTAAAAAAATTCTAAAAGCACATGGTTGGTTGGTGTAATGGCGGCAAACGTCATCTGAGAAAAGTTAGGTATACCATAGTAAAGTCAGAAACTGTTAGTGGAAGTAGTTCAATCTTTAAACCGATTTTCGAAAAAATAAACCAAAATTTATTCTTGTTATTTATTGATATAGTGTGGTCGTGTTACAAAAATACAGGCTGTTTGTAGGAAAAGAATAAGATCCAGCTGAAACTTTCTCCAGACCTTCTCTATACCAGGCGTAATCTATCGAACAAAATCGAATTCGATTTTTAATCGAATTTATCGAAACTAATCGAAATTAATACTTCGATTAGGCTTCGATTAATCGAAACTATCGAGCCGTAATCGAATTAATCGAATTTTCCAAGGTTTTTCTCAATTAGTTCGATTACCATTCGATTATTTCGATTACGGCTCGATAGTTTCGATTATGTTCGATAACTTCGATTAACTTTCGATAGGTTTCGATTAAGTTCGATAATCTTCGATAAGCTTCGATAAGTGTTCGATAGCTTTGATTAATGTTTGATCTTTATCATATTTTCTCTTTTTTTAGACTTCGATCGAAGAGAACAAAACATCGAAGACGCAATGGAAAATAATATATAACATTCGGAACATTCACCGCGCTTCTCTTCGTTCTGATTAGGTTTGGCTTGTTTTTCTGCAGGCGTTTCAGCAGGCGGCAAATCACTCATTTTTATAAGGGCGCTTGACAAGTGAACAGACGAACCGTCGTAAGCCGATCGTGAAAAAATGTGATGAATGTGTGAACCACAGAATTTTCCACGATTTGGTTCCTCGGTGATTTTAAATTGGGATAAAAACCTATCGTCAACTCAGGGATGACTGGGGCCTGAAGCTCGATTTGTTAGAGGAAATTTCCAAATCACGTACAGTAATCATACTCATGTGTGGTGATAGTCAAGCACGCTATAATGTGACATCTTTCTCTATTTCTTTCTAGTCTACGATTCGCATTGGAAAGGAGTGCCGTGGCAATTTAAGGCAATGCAGAAATCAGAAGATTTATGCTAAGTACGACCGTTGAAGCAATACTCAACAGCTTTTACTTGATAGCAATGACTTATCGATTAAAATTCGACCGTAATATTAAGGCCAATACGTGCAATATATAAATAGGAGATTTTGGAATACCTTAAGGGAAGAAATTTTAGCAGAATTTAATTTCGCTGTTTTTTGGCAAATCCGCGAAAAGTTGTTCGAATTATTCGTCGGTACGGTACAAAAACAGCTCATCCAGCTGTCGAGGCTGAAATTAGCAATTTGAAAAATATCAGTTTTTTTGTTCGGCGTCTTTCTCTGTCATCAAATGCTCCTTCACCAACACTAGAACCAACGAAATCAATCACATATCAAATGTTCAAAGGGGTTGAGTTGGTGCAAAGGTTCGACAGACATCTAGGACAAACGGACTTGGATGCTCTAGAAAAAAAGAAAAATGACATGTTAGCATCAAAAGCTACAGCCGCTGTCCCCCAAAAAAATACAGACAACGAGCAAATGGATGTTCAGCTCATGAAACTCAAACTGATCTCTATGAACATTAAGTTTCGCAAAAACGCATCAAAGAAAAGTTTGATTGCTTTACTACGGGAGGCAGAATCGCGTAAATAGACATTTTTTTTATTTTTTCAAGCATATAACCTTGGGCACTTCAATCTTTTTCAAGTCAAATCAACCTGAATTAACCAACATTTTGATTTTTTATTTATGAAGGTTGCCAACTTCGGCTTTTATTTTACAGTTACAAGTTATATAAATTTAAAAGTCTTACACATTATGTTTTTATCAACTTGCTGTATTTTAATTTAGTTTGTCCATTTTTACACCGTGTAAGTATGATGCAAAGTACCAAAATGATAAATTTCTTTATTTTCTATCTTCAAAGTTTTTCCCGCGTGTGACGCCTGCAGAATATTCGTGTTCTGTTATGAGATTACCGCAATGGATATGACGCTGAGTCCAGTGAAGTAGACTAGGAGCATTTGACGAGGTCGCCATTTTTTAAGAAAAACACTAAAAATCCAATTCACAAAAAAACTACTTGGAGCACTTGGAGTTTAAAAATGAGAAACATCTATATCATCAATATCAATACCAGCAGCAGATTTGCAATACCGTATTGCAAATAAAAACATTACTTTATCCTGTTCTTACCTTCCAAAAACAACTAAAATCTACCGGACTGTTTTACAGTCCACCTAAGCAAGTCTATAAAAAAGCTTTAAGTGGACCCCGCGGGCTAGCGGCCGCACGCTCCGGCGGCCAGGTGCTTGGTTCGATGGCCGGAGGTTCATTTCGACGGCCGGCTGCTCGTTTCGGTTAAACGGCCGAATGGTTCGTGTGACGGCCGGACGGTTATCCTGGATGCCTTATCGTTTCACCGATTTTGAGCCCGACCCCTCCCCCCTGATAGGTAAAGCTCTAAAGGAGCGGACCCACAGATTTCTGTAAAGCCCGAAGGGCTAAATCTCGTGCTTCAAGCTCTTCCAAGCAAGAAATTACCTGCTCCAGATGTGAATTTCGCTATCGACACGCTTTGCTCTAAAGGTACGATGCGAAATATACATCTGTGGACATTGGCCATACCGCTTTGAAAGTTTTACAACAAGGTGCTCGTTGTAAAAACGGCGCCCCATTTGAGCCATTTCTCACCCGCCAAATCTATCAAAAATAATCTACCCATAATCCTTTGCAGCAAAATCAAAACAAATTTTGAAGCGGTGTCGCTTGTTTCCAGGATGTTTTGAACGCGGTCTCGCATGAATCCGTCCAACAAAGTCGTCAGTTGTTTTCGCCCATCCCTTTAGAGCTTCAGCGTGGTGGGCAGAAAACAATTACAATCTGTTCTCAGGTTAAGCAAGAAAAAGTGAGTACATATCGGAAAAAGTATTTCTGATATTGTTTCCGAAAATTGGCTAAGCTTCTGATTGGTCAAGCGCTGAAATTCTATTATAATGTCACGTGACTTAGAAGCTAGAGATCTAGCCCTTCGGGCTTTACACATCGTTGAGCGGACCATCCATTGAACATGAATGGGACATGAATCCAAAAAAGAAGATTGGGGAATAGAACTTATCGAAGCTTATCGAAGGATAATCGAAACTAATCGAAGGATAATCGAAGCTAATCGAAGCCCAATCAAATTTATCGAATTAATCGAATTTTCCAAGGTTTTTTTTATCTCAATTAGTTCGATTAGGCTTCGATTATTTCGACTAATCGAAATATAATGGCTTCGATTAGCTTCGATTAGTTTCGATTACTTCGATAATCGAAAAATTCGATAGATTACGCCTGGTCTATAGGATGGTTATGCCTCAGGAAAAATTCCCCTAAAATCCCATAGGTGGAACATCCTTTTTTTGGACATTTCTTTTTTCCCCAGGCAAAATCCTAAGGGCGAAATTTTTTGAAAATTTCAAATTCATTTTTAGACATTATCAAGTATACCATTCGAAAGCTCTCGAAAAGTTATATAGAAGACTTTTAAACGGGTATAGCCGATTTCCTTACCTAACTCGAGATATTTCATGCGCAAGTTCCACTTTTCGCCACATTTTGGTTATTTTGGTCTAAAATTGACCATATATAGCATCTTCTGCGTGAATTATCTTGACTTAGGTAATGAAATCGGCTATACCCGTTTAAAAGTCTTCTATATAGTTTTTCGAGAGCTTTCGAATGGTATACTTGATAATGTCTGAAAATGAGTTTGAAATTTTCAAAAAATTTTGCCATTAGGGTTTTGCCTGGGGAAAAAAGAAATGTCCCAAAAAAAGGATGTTCCACCAGTGGGATTTTAGGGGAATTTTTCCTGAGGCATAACCATCCTATAGAGAAGGTCTGGAGAAAGTTTCAGCTGGATCTTATTTTTTTCCCTTAAATTATGCTAGATAACCCCACTAATAATGTAATCCTTTTGAAGCAAGAAAGTGTGATCATGCTGATTCACATTACAAACAAACTAATAAAATGACAATATATATATCCAAAAGACAATTCTTATAACGGTTTGCAAACGATATCATACTCCAGGATGCATCGTCTCTTATTTTCCCCCTATTTTCTACTTTCCTATCTTTCATCCTGATTTTCTGTCTTTCTCAAGTGTTTCTAACTGTTTTCTAAGTATTTTTCTGAAATTTGCCTGTACCAGCGGTGAAACAGGTCTCCGACCCCGACTCGAACCACCAAATAAATGCAAGCAACCTTGGTTTACAAACCCAATGCCTAACCGCTTACGCCAACGAGACACGACAGAAAGCTGTCATTCACAAATACTTATAGCGTGTAATTTACAGACCTTAATTAAGAAAGCTCCCAACCCTACCGGTGCCCCTACAAGGATCCCTACGGGATCCATAGCTGTCAACTTCGCCTTGCAAAAATGCGGGAGAGCTCCAATTCGGAAAAATTTTCTCGATAATCCAATTTTTCCGAGTCGGAAAATCAGGAAATCAAGGGAATTTTCCTGCGAAATCAGATTTTATCAGAATTTTTTTCCCGGCGGAAATAGGGGAAATCGGGGAATTTTACATCCCAATTTTCCAAATTCAGGAAAATTTGCCATTCCGCTCTTTCAAATTCTGATTTTTTTTCAGGAAATCGGAAAAAATTTTGGAAATGCGGGAAATGCGGGAGAAAATCCTGAAAATGCGGGAGATTTGGCTGATTTTTTTTCCCGCGGGAGAAAACGCTGGCATGCGGGAGTCTCCCACCCAATGCGGGAGAGTTGACAGCTATGGGGATCCTAAGTTAAGTCACAGGGTACAAATGCCCCTAAGAAGGCCTTCGACCTTATATTGTGACTCGAGCTCCAACCCTAAAACCCTAACTGATAATAACCGAACCCCCGTCTAGGTCCGCGGATTGAAAAATTTCACTTGCATCCTGGAGTACGATATCGTCTGCCAACCACTTATAACAGGATAGATCTATCACGATGCATCGGAACTTTACTCTAGATTAATATTTTATCTCTTTTTACATAATTTATTAAATAAAATTTATTTTTACCAATTGTTTTGATACCTAGGATAGCATTCTCTTGTTTCAAACAACTATTTACAACCAGCTTTTTCTTGATCTTTTGTATACCGTGTGTGAAGTTGGGTAACTTGCATCAGTGGAGGGAAACTTGCATAGCCATCAAATGCCTGACCATTCAATGCAGCAAAATTTCAAAATAAATGAACTACGCAGCTCTGCTCGCTGCTCTACTCGCTGCTCTACTCTCAGTTATTGTTCCCGTCGCTTTGATAGCCTGGGAATCCAAGCGTTAACAGAGGCGGATCTGGGATTTTTCTGAGGGGGTTCAAAAATCTCTTTTCAAAAATTTCTTTTCTGAACTAACCTTTTGGGCGTAAATTTTGCACCCGCCCTGTTTAGGCGGTGTCACCTTTTTTCCATTCAACATGGGGGACGTTAATGAGCGCCTGCACGTCTGCAGTTCCCATTACCTATGAACCCCAAACATAGGCCTCAGCAGGTTAACATGCGCTGAAAAGAGGGCGGTAGGCCTTTTTTTTTTTACCCGGCTTGAACAACAGAGGCTGAACGTGTAATAATCGTTTGTGGTGATATTCATATATACATTGGGAAATTCCCTAACTGCAATTGCGCACATCTTGTTTCTTCTTTTCAATCTTATCACACAAAACGTTCATAAAACAGAAAAATAGTTTGAGCAAAGAAATATAGAGTATTATATTTCTTATATTTCTTTGGCTTGAGCTTTTATTTTGATAAAACAGACTCCCAGATCATGCTCAAAACTGCTTGTTTGTGTATACACTCATTTCGTTTTATAAGCATAACGTTTATAAGCATACTGAAGCTCAAATTTCCAGAAAAATTAAGCATATGCTAAGCATACCTTGAGGCTCAGCCAAAGAAATTTTTAGAATCATAATTTCCAAAACTTCAGAAAATAACAGAAGAATGAAGAAGAGAATTACAAACAAAATTGGTGATTTTATTTTTGTTTAATCTCTTATAAATAACACAACTTATAATAACAACAACATTCGAAAACAATAGAATGACTTCATTTCTCTCAAGATTAAAGATAGGGGAAAATGCGCGAAATTTTTTACCCCCCTTCATAATTTATTTACCAAGCATAGGGTTAAGCATAGTCGAGGCTCAAAATTGAACTTTACCTAAGCATAGTGAGCTTCAGCCGAAATTTACCGTATGCTTATAAAACGAAATGAGTGTATCCTTTTAAATATTCATGGTTCTTGCAGAAAATGTTTTTGAGAAAGCCATGGATAAAAGAGCAAATAAATGATTTTGAAGAAAAGTTTGAAGAAAAAATAAGACAATTTGTAATATTAAATACTTCACACTTCAGTTTCATTTCGTGAATATTTAAAACATAGTAAAAAAGTACGATATTTATTCTTGTAACCATTTTTTTATGGGAATTCTTTGTAGCGAATTAATTGGCTGACAATCAAGCAAAAACTTTTCATGTTGAGTATGTTTACATTATAAAACCAGAAATTGATAATATTTTGAAAACAGTGATCAAGTTAAAAAATAAAGGAGATTATTTATATATTATTATTACAGAGATTTACAAGTTAGGCTCACAGTGGGCCTCTAACCGATCTTATTTAAACTCTTCTTGTGTCGTATTTCAAGCCATGGGTTTTCCATGCATCGTTAAGCTTTTCTTTGAATGACTTGATGGAATCTGCTGAAACAACATCACTTGGTAGCTTGTTCCAGATTGGTACACACCTGTAGTAAAAGGATTTGGTTTGTGGTCCGTTGAAGTCGTCATTCGCGAAGTTTGGTGAGAGTTCGTGAGCGTGTCATAAAAGTGGAGGTGTTTGTAGACCTGGACCATATCACAGAACTGTCTTCGAAATTCCAGTGTTGGTAGATCAAGCATTTTAAGTCTTTCGCTATACGAAAGGTTTCGACACGTTTGGACTAGTCTTGTTGCGCGTCTTTGCACTCCCTTAAGCAAATTGACGTGCTTGCGTAGTCTTGGTGACCAAACTGACTGTGCGTACTCGAGATGAGATCAGACAAAGGTTGAGTATAGTGTACGGAGGATCTCTGGAGTTAAGTTGATGAAACCTTGCTTGTTGACCCCGAGCATAGAGTTAGCCTTGTTGACTTGCTTGGCTATATGTTGCTCAAATGATAGTTCAGCATCAATCAGTATACCAAGGTCTTTTTCTTCGAATACATGCTCAAGCTGATTATCCGCAAGACGATAGGGTGAGCATGTTTGATGTTTGTGAATTTACCAAGCGTAAGGACGTGGCATTTGTCGGGGTGGAATTTCAAGAGCCAATCTTCAGACCATTTTTCGAGTTTTTCTATATCACTTTGGATGATGAGAGAATCAGTGATAGAATTGACCTCCTTGAAAATCTTTGTGTCATCTGCGAAAAGTAGTAGAGATGAAATAACTTTGTCAGGCAGATCATTTATGTACAAGACAGATAATACATACAAGGGAATACAATATGTGACCCCCCAAGCGATTTGGAGTACATTAAAAATGAGACCGGTCTTGGTGCGGACAGATCGATAAAATGTGCGGCAAAAAAGAAACCGAAAGAAATATAAACAAACGGCGGGGACCGCACCATCGTCCGCTTTAGTCGGCGCGGACCGCACCATCATCCGCTTTAGTCGGCGTTTTGTACGCACGGACCATACGGTACTGTGCGGTCTTCTGGCCGCTTTTTTCAACTTTTACAAGCCCAATTAACCAGTCAGAAAGCGGCACGAGCACGACCGTACCAAGACCAGTCTCGTTTTTAATGTACTCCAAATCGTTTGGAGGGTCACATATTCTTAAGATGGAAAAATAAAAGATTGCCAAAAAGTGGAGTACACCATGAGTACTGATATAATGTATTTTATGCGCAAATAGACTCAAGAAATTCTAGCTCTCATTCAGAAATTAGATGAATCTCATAAAAAAGTATTTTTTACATTCAAAGTAAAAAGTTTGATGTTTTTAGGAACTAAAGGTACTAACAGTAATCATCAACAATCTGTAGGAAAGCACTTTTTCAATTGTATGGAATGTTGTTTATAATTCTTTTGGTAGAGATTGTTGTTATATATCATTTAATAAATTCTGCATTCAATCGTACTCTGGAATATGCAGGGGCAGTACTCTCAGAGAAAATTCATAAAATGGGGGGTCATTATTAACTGATTTTGGGGTGATTTTTCCAAAAAAAACCAAGGAAAATGAAGGTTTTGGCACTTTATCAGGAAAATTTCATAAATTGGAGGTCATTACAAAATGCTAATTGGGTGATTTTTACCAAAACATTGCAAAATGACCCCCTACAATTAAGCACAAGAGGGTAATTTTTGCAGAGGTCACCAATGTCTCTTTTTGTATAAAAGTACCATATTTTCATATGATCACGTAAAAGTAATCTTAGTTTCGTTTTGGAAGTATAAAGTGGTATGAACTCTCTCTTCTCATGACATGACGAAACCAAAAATATTTCCTCGCATCACATTATCTTGAAGCATGCATGAAGGTTCACCTTTCCGGAAATTTCATTCTTCAACCAAATTCAATCAAATTGCTAAAATGTTGTTCCCTAACCTTTCTTCCAGTCTCTGTTATAAAACAAATTGTGTTTTGTTTTTCTATCATAGTTTTCAAAAATAAAGCTAGCTAGCTTTTTTTCCATGTGAAATTCATCAATGTCCAATGATGGGAGAAGAATCTCTCCAAACGTAGCCAAACGTAGCCAAACGCAAATCTCGCGATCTATATATAGCTAGGTAGATTTTTTCCCCGTGATATTCCCGATGCCCGATGATGGGAGAAGAGCCAAACGTAAATCTCGTGATTATTCAAGACACGATAAACTTCCACCAAATATTCACAATTGTCCTTTCCCATAAAAAATTCCAAACTTCATTTATCAAGCAAAATTGAACAGGGAACAGGGAACAAGGTTGGTAATAGGGCTGCTCCGCCCTCTCAGCGAGAGGTTCGAAAAATTGACTCTTCGTTCGTGGGACTCTCTTTTGAAAAAAAATGACCTGAATGGGACCGAAATGTGTTTTTGCGGCATTTACCTGGGACACTCGTCGTGAAGGTGAAAAAAGGTACCCCTGCTCCCCCCTGGGCTCGTGCAATATACTCGATTTTCGGGATTTTTTTAAATTTTTAGAATTTTGGTATTTTGGAATTTCTTTTTACATTCCCTTTGGCCAATGTGTTTTCAGATATTTTGGACTTTATAGATCCTGAGGCTGTTGCACTTGTAAAATATTCGACCGGGGATAAAAAACCAGGTAAATGAAAGTTTTTTCAACTGGGAAAAATGTCGTCGCCTTAATTCTTATAATTTTCGTCACTTTCCCCCGACATATTTACCCAGAAAAGGCACTCTAGTTTTGTCTAACAGATTTCCCGCAAAAAAGAATATCCAATTAAAAAGTTGTTGTCTTCACCTTCACTTTCACTAGGGCTTCTCAGGACTCTACACTCTAAATATTTGTGAGGTTAACTAGCAAATTGGCATAATCACGAAAACGGCCGAAAAATGTAACAGGCTAAGTGAGTTTCAACCGATAAAATAACGTATTTTCACTAGCCTTAAATTTTTCGCCGATCGTCGTGATTATTCTGGCCTACCTCAGTATTATTTGCAACGCAAACAGAGTGGAGGAACGTACTTAAGCGTTCTGGAGCGCGCGTAACCCCTTGATTTAAGTTATGTTTTTGTTGGTATAAATGGTATAAATGCTTCTCCTCTAAAGAGAGACCAAAACAAAAATGTTTCCTCAGAATGAAAGTAGTCTTTTCTTTTTCTTTTTTTTGTCACTCTTCACCACATCAAACAAAAGCAGAAAGAAATTCCATCACACAGAGTCTTTGTGAGAATCATACATTGATTGATATTGTTGTGTAATTCTCTCAAATTTACTGATTAAATTGAACCAAAAATGTCCTTAAAAAGATTAGTAATTGCCTGATTATTACCACTTTTCAAGACTTCAATTCCTTTCTTTAAAACACTGCATTGACAGCTTGCAAAGAGGATTTCTTTAAAACACTGCATTTACAGCTTGCAAAGAGGATTTCTTTTTTAAAACACTGCATTGACAGCTTGCAAAGAAATGAGGTCGTTTGCCGTACGAATGGCTACCCTTCAAATCATTTCAATATTTTGCCGGCGACGATATGCGACTGAAAGTTATTTTTGTAGGAAATCTTTCACGCTCAAAACGGTCGGTCAGGTTCGGTCTCGTATTTTCGAGAAATTTCCTTGAACCACCTCAAATTTGCCATTTCACTGGATGCATTTTCTGAACCAGGTTCAAAATTAAAGATTTTCCTAGCACAGAAGCAGCTAGATATGTAATCCCGCAAAAAAGAATCATAACAAAGATTTTTACAGCGCAGGAAAGCTAGCTACGCCGTACACACATAACCTAAATACAACCCCTGGTAAAATAATATCGAGATGGACGAGAAGAAAAATCAGTTTCGATCAGAAAACTAGATTTCACTTGATTCCCTTTCTTTGTATTTTTTATTTACTAAAAGGGTTGGGATGGTTCATCTGAACCATTTGAACCCCCCTCAGATCCACCGCTGGTTAAACTTTATTCACATTCTAGTTTATGATATTTTTGCTGCTTGTTTATAACGCTTGGCGCAGGTAACTCGCCTGCAGGCAGATTTTTCCCTACAATGCAGGTTCTGCCTGATTGGCCAGCTTTTGGCGTATTACTTAGCAGTACTTTCGCGCGCATTTTGATATTTTCGATGTGCACGCATAATTTATGGAAAAAGCTGACTCTGCAGAAAAAAGGAAAACAAATGAAAATGAAAACATAGATTCATTTTGAAACAAAATGGCTGTTGGCTGGAAGTCTAAATATATGTGGCTGATGTTTTGATGTAGTTTTTAGTAGTTTTGAAAGTCTTTAGAGCTTGTGAAAGAGTTTTTATGGTAAGTTAATTATGTGTGTTTGCCTGGATTTCCAAAGTTCAGAAAGTCTGTCAACAAGGGTTCACACACAGACTGTTTATAACAGTCTGTGTCAGACTAATCTACCTGGACCAAGCAGTTAGCCACACTAGCGTCCCGCCGAAATGCGTATCAAAGATTAATGCTGCGAAGAAGAACTTTAAATCTTAAATATTTTCATTTTGAAGAATTGGTACAAAAAAGTGAAACATGGTAAAATTTCATTTTTTATTGGTTCAATCGAAATAGGGGATTTGGAAAACTTTCTATGTTTGTTTTTTTGCACAAACCCCTGTAACTATGGGCGAGTATCCCATTGCTAAGATGTTGGCTTGAAATCGAAAGTGAAACCACTGAAAATGAAATTAATATCGGCCCACACTCCAAATCCCGTAATCTTGTTAGAAGTTTAAGCATAGACTGTTCAACAATTCAATAACCGTTCAAGTACTTTGATTGTTATTGATTACTTTCGATAACTTCGATAACCAATTGATTACTTCGATAACCAATTACTATCATATAAGAAAAACCAAAAACATTGACCTAAAATCAAAGCACAAAAAGAAGTGCCAGCCATAGGATTAACCCCCTTATTTCTCCGCCATTTTGTGTGTCTTAACCCTGGGTAACTCTTATCGCGCATTCTGATTGGTCGTGAAGATAACGAAAATGGTTTTCGTGCGTGAATTGCATGTTTTAATTGGGCAAGATAAACTCGATTTTAGATTATTTTGACGTACTGTCTGGTTAGATAGAAAAGTGTGTAATAGCTTTTTTATATCTTTCTCAAAAGTGTTTTTCATTAGGGTTGATAATTTCTCCCAATAGTTATGCTTTCATTACAATTTCCAAACCATTTTATCAAAAATGTTTAATTTTATTATCAGGTAGGTCCATAAAAGTATGACTTGTTATATTTTTATTTTTCGCGAATGCAAAATGAATTCTTGTATTTTTGAATTAAGAAAATGTCAATGCGAAAAGATACTTCTTTACTTTGAGAAAAATCTGTGTTGCTTCAACACTTACCCCCTGGATTGTTTTAGTTGGCACTTCACGTATTATGCTGAACCCGACTGACTGAAAGTGTAATTACAAAAATTATTGTGGAAATGAGCGCTTAAAACAAATTTTTGTGAAATCAGAAAGACAACTTTTGTAAGGATGTTAAAGTTTTTTGAATATCAAGGATTGTTATGCACTGCCAAATGTACGATGATCGAAGTTTTTTGTTATAAGATAAAATTTCTTAAAAGTACAGAGAAAAATCAAAACAATAGTTGAGCTCCAGCTTCTGGACTAGTATTACCAATCAATGGCCTTTTTGAAACTTTTAGCCATATTTACGCTGTTGTACAGGATGGTCCTGCTTCACGTTTTCTTTGCTTGTGAAAATGATTGACAGTTTTTGGATTGTTTGCAAGGTTCTTGACAATCCTTTGTTTGATTGTCAAATGTTGGCAGTGCTGTTATTTTGTTAGATCGATAAAAGGTGTTCAGCGACGTGCATCTAAAACAGTTCAGACATGTGGACGGCTAAGCTATGAAAATTAGATGCAAAGAATCAGAATAACTAGTCTCAAATACAGACGCAAGGTGTGTGGCATGGTTGAGATCTTTAAACATCTAAACTACCATGACAAATCTTGCATCCCTAAGAAGTGTAACCAGTGAGGGAGACCTATGAGAACGCACAACTCTGAACTGTTAGTAATCTTTGGGAACGATGGCGTTTGTGATCTGCAGAGTAACTCCCTATACCATGGTATCAGCCCCCCCCTAGAAATCTGAAGGGCACCTAGGCCAGGTTAGTAGAGGGGGGCTAATGCCTTGCAATTCTTTGGGGTTACCTATTCATTAAGGGTACCTAGCTGTCTTGATGGAGGCTCTGGGGGCTGGTTATATTTTCCAAATCTAATATTTCAAAATATTTCAAATTATTGAATTTTTTTTACCCCAGCACCTAGTTTCCCATCCAATTTTTCTTTCGTTTCCCATCACGCCATCTTTTGCTATATTTTTCTAATGTGATTGTTTTGATTTACAGCCGCCATCTTTATAGCATAACAACAAAGCTTATTAGCAGGCGTTCATGCGTGAGCATGATTTTAGGAATGACAAAAGAACAAAAAGTGTCAATTCAAAGAAATTATCTGCTGAATAGGGGTACCTAACTCAAAGCAATTTTTCAAGGGGACCTAAATTGCTGGGGGCACCATGCTCAATGGGGGCACCTGAAAAGTGGGCTGAAACCATGTATACTATCGGGGCATTAAGCAGTGGAATAGTTTGCCTTCAAAAGTAGTCAACTCATCCTCAGTTCAAGAATTTAAAGAGACCCTTAGTGTAGCCTGGAAAGATAAAAAATTTGTATGATTGAAAATGTCACTATTGTTGCATACCTGTCTATATTATAACAATGTAATAATTAACCCAAAATGTATGAGCGATTCATACAGGCCCATGTGTCCGCACGGTGGCCTGTGAACTATATTATTATTATTAGATGCTGCTTTAGAGCTAGCCTGTAAAACAGAAACACTAACACACTCATAGGATTCTGAATTTAAAAATAGTCGTTACAATAAACAGACTGTACCTTTATAATCATAAAGGTTGGCGAGTCCAGTCAAAACACAGATTTGATCTGATCTCACTCACCACTTATTTTGGTCTTATTTGATACTTGATTCTTGCTCTAATTCGATCAAGTCTGTGTTTCGGCCTCCGGTAACTTTTATAGTTCACTGCTTAAAATGGCATCTCTCATAGTCCCCTCTGTCAGACCGAGAAAGCTTCTGTGGCTTTAGTGAAAATCATTCAAGATCATTTGACAAAATCACTGTTTAGGAGATGGGATTTATATAACAAATTTTCACTTGGGATACGGTACGTATACGTATAGTATAAGCTTCTGAATATTAAGGCATAAAGGTTTCTCTGGTTCTAGAGCCAAGAAAATCTGTATGCAGGTTAATTGTTCATCTATCAGTTTGTTGTTACTAAAAGGGGTACCGTCAACAGCTCTAACTTGGGACTATCTGTCAAAACATGGTATGGCAATTCTGCCAACATTTCACCAAACTTGATTTAATTTGTTGTTTAATTTCTCTCAATTTTACAAGAACGTCCTGGCTCTTGCTCTTGCATGATTTATCACGCTCTTGCCTTCCACTGGATTTAACACTTTGATCTTCAAATGGAGACATAATTACATAATTTGAGTGTATTTTGGTTTCTAGCTTCGCATTTTATTCATAGTCAATTGTCCATCACTGTTATAAATTTTTTTTGTTTGTTTATAACTTAAACATTAGTTCACAAATTTTCTGTTTATGGCTAAACAAAAATAATGAACCCGTTGCCATTATGTTTGGAGTTGAAAATGGAAGCAGTTTTTGTCTTTCTTTTAATTTTAGGAGTAATAAAACCAAACAGAAATTTAGGCAACTAAAGATGTTAAGAAAATATTTACTGTTATATTGGCTGCTAGCTTTTACAGCTAATTATGTGAGTACAGATGAAGTTGTTGTGAAACGTGAAGAAACTGCAACCAGTTTGAATATCACCAAGAAAGAATTATGTAAGGATGGAAAACAGCTCAAGTTTTTCATGGTCTTTTTTAAGCTAGAATTTAACAGGATGTGCTGATAGAAATTTGTGATGAACTTAGAATTCCGATACAATTTTCAGCATTTTGTCTCACTCATCAATTGGCACTTGGCTAGTGATTTACCCTCTTGAATAACGTATAATTTACCTTTGAGAATAGATCTTTTCATAAATTACGTCACGAAACTCACTTGCCTCGTATTCAAACAATTTCCATGGTGATTATGTCCCCTGAGACATTAAATGATTTTTTTATGAATAGAAAGTAGTTTTAATAAAATACGCTGGGAGTTAATCACCAACAATTTCAAAACGAGGCGAGTGATGTTCGTGAAAAGGTCTATCACCGCCAAATAATATTAAAAGGTGTAAACCAAATTAGCAGTTTTCAGAATAATATGCGAAAGTAAGAAAAATTCAACATTATGACTAATGTACTGAATAATTACTTCTTTTGTGAGATTTAATTTTGTGAATTCGCCAAAGATTTTTTGAATGTGCCTACTGTAAATGCCAAAATTTGCATATTTGTAATGTATTTACCCTGGAAATCTGATTTTAAATTTTTTTTGTGGATTTGATTTGCAATTCAGCATTCTCACAAGCTTTTGCAAGTCTGGGGAAATAGCAAAAATTTGCAATAATGCAGAATTAAATTTTATTTGATTAAAGTTTTTTCCTTTATTTTTCTTAGATAAATATGGTTTCCAAGTGAAACGTGCAGAACAGATTGAAGGGGTGAAAAGAATAATGAAGATTGACAACTATGAAAAACAATTCAAAATGGTTAAATTGCTGGTTGAAAAATTATTCAATGTGAGTGTTATTCTAGATATTTCTTTTGATTAGATTAACACTTTTGAAATTTTTTTTTCAGTGTTGCTGATCTAAGATTGAAGAATTGAAAATCTAAATTATAGCGCTATTCTGCAAGAAGTTCATTTTTTCTTCTTTATTTTTTTTCACTATCTTGAACGAATTTTGAAAAAAAATTTGGAAAAATTTATCCCTATTAAATATCTTTACAACCATACCAAACCTTTTATTATACGACAAATGCTTGGAAAGTTATGGTTAAAAAATAAATACACTGCACACCTTTTTGACAGAGACTTTTTCAGTCATTATATTTTTTTAATGTTTTATTGTTTTCAAATTTACAAGAAAATAGATAATATACATAACACAGGCTTTCAACCTCAACGACCAACCGCCACTTTTCTCCTCGAACTGCAAGAAATTTCAGTAATTCTTGTCTTATTCAGATGAATCGGCCTTCAATAATAAATTTAATAAAATGATATAAAAGTTGCAAAGTATTTGTGTGTCATTTCAGGTCATTTATGTCTTTCCTAGCGAAAACGAAATTTTACTTCACAAATTTGCTCAGATTTAACTCAACATATTAAGATTTTATTACACTTTGTAATTATTTTAGGTGCTGTCAACAGCTAAGGTCCAAGTGACTGAATTTGGTTATATTCCTGGTGGTGAGTTTCCTGATGATCAAAGTCAACTAGACGGTATGCTTATACACTTTTAATTTTTCTCGGTTTCATCTGTTACTAGTAGTACTTCATTCACAATCTCAAGCTACCAATAGAGATATAGAACCGAGCTAAGTGATTTTTCCTTACTCCTTTATATTTAGTCCTTTATAGGTTTTTACCAGAAGTTAGATTTGGAGGGTTCCTTCAGTATCTGAAGAACTACCAGAAAAATATGCAACTGATATGAATAGCTTTGAACCTTTTTGGTCATTCTGCTTTTGTCTTGTCTTTTTCGGTAAAAATTAGGTAGTTTTTCAGGTAGTTTGGGAGGTTTATTCAATTTCAAAGTCTTTTGAAATGGTCGAGTGAACCAGTGGAACATACTTTGCAGAGGGATATGAACCTCTCCCCGCTAGGTTTATTACATACCACCTTAATACACATCCCCTTATCGGTAATGATATCTTATCCCCCTATCCCGAGCCAACAATTTCACAATAATAAATAAACTTCGTCAAAATTTGATTATCAAATGGAAAACATAATGTGACTATTTGCGGATGATTAAAAATTGACCATAAATTTCCACACCCCCTTTTTTATTTGACCCCCCCCCCCCTACATTCCAATCCCCCTGGTGAAATCAGTACCAAAAATGAATCCCTAGCACCAATAGAAAAATAAAGATTTTCTCTTCTTCGTTCATCATCTTTATTTTGTTAAAAAAATAAATACAAATTATCCTCTGGTATAACCTTTATATACAAAAAACATTCAAACCGTTTTTTATAATTCCGAGACCCTCTGTGTTTGGAGGGCAAATAACAAACTGTCGTTTTATCATTTAACCAGCCGTTTGAGCAATATTTACATTTTTTCTTATCGATAAGTCAATGGTTTTTAACCATTCATATCCTCCTTTACTAACGGTTTTCCAATATATCGATTCTCTTCGCGTCTCCTTAGAATTTTCAGGGCTCGGAGGGTACCACACACCATTGAAATTAATTTTAGTACAATATTCAAACCAATTTCCTCCCCTTTTGACGTCTGCGCAATTTCCGAATTTTTTCACATCATTATCCTTATCTTTTGTGGTGAATTTATTCCCGTTTAGTTCCAACCAATCAACTGCGTACGTTGACCCACTCCCAGTTTCATATGTCCCAGTAGTCAACACATAATCACTTGCAGCGTCGCCAATTTTGAAGCCTTTGTAAACGACATTGAATAGTGTGCCATCAAATTTTGTGGTGTGGATGCGTTGTAAAGTATCATTACTATTCTTTGTCATTTCGTGGATTGTCTCTAAGCCAATCCAATAATTTCCTGAAGCATCGCCGAATCCACGCTTTTTGTGCACAAAGAGAGAAAGAAAATGAAATAATGCAAATAATGTTTTAGAATAATCCTTAACTTGCTTATCGAAGCCGAAAAGCCATTTCTGATTCTTTGAGACATTTTAAAATGCATTTCACAAAAATAAAGTCATCGAAAAGTCATCAAGAACATCGAAAGAATAATAAGCAAAAAGTCTTATCTACAGTAATAGTGCTTTGAACTGTTTTACAGTGATGTCTTATTTATAAAATTGAAGCAAGCACAAAGGAAATCAGTGCAAAACCTGGTAATCGATCCAGTCTCGATCAAAGCTTACTTTGTCCGAAACTCTCTTTTGGATGGTTGTCCAACCGCGCGTTCTTTCCATATAACAATAGACATTTAACATGAAGCCAGCCCTGTAGATACTGTACACTCCACTTTGATCATAACCTGACTCGTTCACATCCTGGCAATCTCTAGGTTGTTGTGTTGGAACTGTAGTATAAAGTCTTGGTGGAGCTGTGGCTTGATGAGCTGTAGATGCCATTGTAAAAGAAGGTGGTTGGGATGGAGTTTTAGTAGGTACTGGTATTATATTATAATTTTGATTCGAATTTTCGCAGTGGATATTGTTCTCGCAATGATTGTTGTCAGGTTCATATATGGAGGAACTCTCATCTGTAGCTTTAGTGGTTATGTATGAATTCTCACCCAGGAAAAGTCGACATTGAAATTTTGTTGGTGAAATTTTTTTCATGTCCACAAGCCAGCATGTGCAGCTTTTGAGTTTCAATTTCAAGAGACATTCTACTTTAGAATGCGCTATCAAAGTTACATTAGACACGATATTTTCAGGAACGCGGCTACTTTGCCTTATCTTAATAAATCGACCTGGGCAACCTGTTGCATGTGATTGAAAAGTGGTTGCTATGATGGCAGACACCATGAGTTGAAAGCAACGAATGATCAAACTTGTCTGCATCTCAATGTGGCGCCTTTTTCCACGATCCAGACCGCGAGTCCACTTGTCTGCTTTCCTTCTGATGAAATATTCGTAAATGTAGAAAGACAGATGGCATAATACTTGCTTTATATGTAAATATTGGTTAAATTAAAAAAAATCGTTAATGGAATTCGCTAATATTTTACTTTAATTTAATGAAATCCTGCGAATCATAGCTATCCGTAATATTTCTCGATTCTTTAACAGTTATATCATTATTACTTTTTGGTCCAATTTAATTTTCGTCTTTACAGTACAATGAAAACATTGCATAAATAAATAAACCTAATATTCAAATTTCTTTAATAATAAAATCCCCGACACTTTAGGCTTAGATTAAAAGTTTAAAACGGGCTCTTACGAAATTTGAGACTTGTGTATATCTTTATGGACTAAAACGGATTGTCTAATTTGACTTAACCAGTGCCTCTCGCATCATATGAAATCGCATCAATCATATGAAAGTTTTTTCGGTCCTGTACCGCTAGGTCCTTGATCTAGGAGCACCGCGACACAAGCCGTTCTGTTTTTTACCCCGTCCGAATAAAAGCTAAGTCGAAATTGGACTTTTTTATAGTTGGGTGTGTACGTGTATTTGAAATCATGAGTGCAGCCTAATAAACGACTGGACGTCTATCTTCTAATGTCTCTTTGAAGCGGGCTTCGTAGCCACCTGTATTTCAATTTGAATATATAAAGTCCGGCGATAATCCGTCCAATTTTAAATCTTTGAACTAATTAGTTAAAAAGATTGATAGAGCTTGAACATTACTTGTAATTCACAAAAGAATTATTCTCTAATTTCTTCATGAGTTTGCAATATATTTTATCAACATTTTTCAACGCTTCAACTTTCGTGAACGTTTCAAAACCGTTCTATTTCATTTGTAAGTTGTGATGACACATATTTTTACATATTTCTCAACTAAAACCTGTAAAATTTTTGGGTCATTCCATTTTATATCCATACATGGGGTGGACGAACATTTCCAGAGGGTAATCCGAGAAAAATTTCCAAGGGGTGATTTTTCATTTTTCCAAGGGAATAAAAAGTTATTCTTAAATTTTTAGGGGGTAAAAGACTGATTCTAGTTTGTCCACCCTCACTTCAAGGTATGGAAAGAGTTTTTCATGGTTTTTTAATGGAACAGCCCATTTTATGGGCGCATCCGGTAGTTTTGAAGGTGATCACTTGAGATCCGCATTTTTTGACGGTTCTTTTTTCATACCATTTTATTAAAAAAAAAATTTCCTTGCAAAATAAAACAAACTCTAATTAACTCCCTACTCTGAATGCTCAGCGAGGCAAGTCAGTGGTTCTTTTCCGGAACATTCCATTCCAATAAGAAAAAAATGACGTGTGACGTTTAAGTGACGTCTACATGTGGCGTGACAACACCAACGAAGCCTCAATGGAATAATTACTGCGACTTTTTGTGCTGCCTTTCAACGGACAATAAATAAAGGCGGAGGCAGGTGTAATCTTTATAGAAAGGGGAAATTTGATTTATTTACTCCTCCTTAGAAAACAATAAATCCCTGAAGTTGTTTCAATTCAAAACACTGTTATCCTTAATTCTTAATTCGCTTTAAATGGTTTAATTCAATATATAAACTGGTCTATTTTACAACCAATACATCATAAATTCATGCATTGAATATGCGCATTTCCTAGTGTGTATTACGTCATAATTCTCTCCTCGCTTTTTATTCGTTGTGCTCAGTAAAGCCCTTTTTACACTCTCGATTTGTCGTTTATTTCCCTTGTTTCATATCTTTTTGATGGTTGAATACAGTGATTATCGATAGCACATTCCTTATTGGGGAAGGAAAATGGTGGGGAAAAGTAACGAAAATTTTCCAAGGGTAACGAAATTTTTCCCAGACTGGTTAAAACTGCGACTTTTTTCCCCGATATAAGGTAATTTGTTTTTTTTCTGTTGCAGAAAAGTGCCACTGAAGGATTACCCTACTACCTGCGAGCTTTGATCTTTGTTACCTATATATCTCAACCTATGTATTGATTTGGCTATATAGTTTTCGAAATAATGAGTTCATTTCGCCAATCCCAGAAAGGCGATAGCAATACACGGTGAGCGGTGTTTTCAGCTCTTGAATTTAAGACAGGGATCTTTCATAACCAACACATTTCAATCTTGGAATTCCAGTTCAAATGAAACCATTGAAGCTGTCCATCCTTTAGAAATTGATGTATTTGTTTTGGTGTTTCGTTCAATCAACCATTCGACCATTAGAAACAATTGGTTTATCCCTGAGATTTAATGTTAATCTCCTACCGTAAGAATTCCTCTGTTCGCATTAACCATTCAAAAGCTTCCGACTAGTTCACTTAAGACAATGGAAGATTATGACCCATCTTTTACGGGATTTTCTATGCCAGTGGCTCGTTTAGATTGATTCTAGCTTGATGGCTTGAGACCGAGATCTTATGATTGAGATGGAAATAAAGCTCAAGGATTCAGGTTTCACTGTTCATCTATATACATCAGTGTTCAGTGACGGTACTCCAGTCTAGAGTGCTTCTTTTGAAATATAATAAGTGGACTCGGCTTTTGTGAAGGAAACAAGTTAAGGCTTCATTTAATTCTTAAAGCTACTTTGCTTTACTTATCCGACAACCTGCAACCTGCAACCCTTTTGATACTCGATGTAACTATAGGTGCAAATTCAAGCCAATTATCACTTGTTTAGATTTAGGTATAAAAATAGTAAAACTTCGTGAGACAAATTACCTTAAGTATTAAACGAGAGGAAAATTTGATATGGTGAATTAATAGCGTTTCAATCATTAATCTAATCCGAATTTAAGTAAACAACCGAAGGCTTAATGATGATTAAACTCAGGTTTTCATTCATTCAAACTCCGGAATCTTGATCCAAAGTCTACTCCTTCATTCAAAAGCCATTCTTCAGATATACACCTTTGCGTTAAAAGCAGAAAGAGTTTAAAAGTAAGAAATTACATCAAGTGTCTGAAATCATTACATTAGTGCTCTCACAGATGCAAACATTGCTGAAGTTGAGTAAGCCAGTAGCGAGTGTATGTATTTGTATTTTCGGGGACGGCGGAGTGACTGAAGCGATTTGGAACAACCCGCAAAATCGAGGATAGTAAAAGTGCTTATTCCTGTCGTCCTCAGTTAGTCAGGATCTAGCCAAATCAAATCACTTAATCGTCCCTGTCGCAGAATAACACTCGCTAGTGAGGCTCAATAAAACACGTTTCACTAGCCTACCACATTTTCATCCGTCGCCGTGATTATAACGTTATACTTAACCTGACTATTTGATGCTATTCAAACGAAGTACTTACATTCAATTCTTTCTGATGCGATATGGTATTTGTACTTTTTTTTGCAATGTGAACCTGGCCAGCATTAAGGTAATAGGCAAAAGCTATATGAAGCTGAGTGTCTTTGTCCATCACGCTTTACTTTTGCCATTGAAGAGAGTAAAACCTTCATATTTTACTTGACTTATTCCTTTACTTTAACTTTGAGTAAGTGAGTTCATTTTTTGACCTTCTTTACCTCCGATGTGGTGGTCATCGCCCTTGTTTTTACTGCAGGAGGTCTTAGTTAGGTCGTTTTAAGGTTCACCTTACAAATGCACGTGCGTTTTGGAATCAATACAAGTCTTCTCTAAGAAACGACATTTGGAAATCCTTTATTGCCAGAGGCGCTTGATGTAAAGATTCTAGCAATAGATAGTTTAAGATGGACAAACAGGCTGGCAAGCAGGCAGGTAGAAATCGACCTACGTAAAGATTATACTGCAAAGATCACGGCACGAAAAAGTTTAATCAAATTATTGTATCATATTGAATTTGTATTTATAAAAGTTTCTCATTTTTGAGTCAGTTGCAAGAGATGACCTCATTAAAAGTTGTTTACAACCAGACATGCAAATCATGCAAAACAGTTTCTAAAGAGGATTAGGTTAGCTGGGATTAGCTTCTTTTTCAATTGCTACTCTGCGTGGTTAAAAATGACTTAGATTGTTTTGATGTTTACACACCTCTACTGTAGCTGGTGCAGCTCAATATCGAATATGTTGTAAAAACAACTTTTATTGTATTATCCATTATAATTTGATCTTGTGTATTTTCCACACACTGATTCTTACATTCTGAAGAGGGGACTTATTACCAGATTGATTTCGTTTCAATACAAGTGAGGATAATGTGTCAACAAGCTTTGCGGTAGACCTTTGCTGGAATAATGAGATTTTCATTTGCATTGAAAAGTGATAAAGGCGTGGTTTGCTAAAAAGCTAAAACCTCTTGTGTAAGCTAAGCACCATGTGGTAGATTTGTCTGTGCTCCAACGGCCTCAAAACTTTTGCCATTTTGACGTCATTTTTGTTTGGTAGTGATGACGTAACATAACTGACAAAACAGAAAATACCGGATTGATTTGCGGTTGTCCTCTGTCAGAATCTAGACGACAAATGAAAGTCTAGCCGTCACACCACAGAAAACAAAGGATACATAACCACGCTAGCGAAATTCACGTAAAATAGTCCTGGGTGCGACTAGATGAAGTTGAATTTATTCACACACTCGCATGTTTAAAGTGAAATGTGTTAAAAAGTCAATCTGCTCCCATGGAAGATTTTTGACACGTGTAATTAAACAGAGTTATAATGTCTGAAACGCTAATTAAAAGAACATTCTGATATCATCTTTGCAAAGTGATCAATTACTTGAATCTAAATTGACCAACGTTTAATCTTGGCTTAAGGCAGTGTGCTGCGAGATATGTCATTTGGAGTTTGCTAAATATTCGTAAATTTGTGTATTCGTAGTAATCTCCTTTCCTCGTATGTACTTCTAATTTGAAAATATCAGAAGATTCCTTAGCTTATACTGAGAAAAAGATGTCTCGAATGTTCCATTCTACAAAACAAAAGGTTTATCGTTCTTTATTATACAAAGTTCACTACTAATCGAATGTTTGTATCATGCAATATTCTCGAATTTTACGTGCGTATTGTCACTATGCTTGTTTTTTACTTACGTATTCGCCTCACGTGACAAAACACAAATTTTGAGCTTTTTTAAGGATTAAAGGATTCAGGCTAACAATCGGTGAGAAATTTTATCAGCATTCTTACTCGTTTAATGGTAATTAAGAGGATGATAGTTTTTGCGATAAGCACTATTAATTGACATAGAAACTTTAGATAAGTGTCTATCGATAGCCTCTAAAAGCTTCTCGTATACTCCCCTTACTGACTATGCTGCTGCTTTTAGTTTTGACTAAAGAAACGAAAATGAATAAATAAACATCTTGGTGTTAAATAAAGACCATCTTAAATAAAGATCTTGGTAACGTGCTATTTAGTTCGCATAGTTTGATTATGAAGGCCTCAATTTTAGAATTCTATGAAATTTTTCGTTTAAAAATCTCCGATCAAAGATTTTGCTTGGTCGGGATCGAGAAACTATGTGCATGGCTTATAAATGTTAGTGAGTTTGATAGGTTCTAAGTTCCATGTTACTGTAGTAGCTAATATGACATGTCCAATCAAATGCTCAGAAATTTAACTCTTATCTTGTCTTGCCTATCTTTTAGTAATTTGTTTGTTGTTTATACCAACCTTCTTACACACGAAAAAAAGATCGATTGACATCTACATGAATAAGAAGTCGCATCATTTTTTTGTCCGTACTGTCTGAGTGTTGATTTAAATATGTTTTTTTCTACGTTAGGCTAAAACATTCAAAAAATTTAGACAAAGCATTTTATCAACATTGTCGTTTCTTACTTTAAAAGTTTACTGGACTCTGCACGAAATAATTTTAACATTAAATTATTTAACCTAAAGTTCTAAAAATTTTACTTCGTGATATCACGAACCACGGGTATCACGCTACTAACTATTATAAAACAGGAATATCAATTTCTCACCATGATTGTCTTCCCTGGATTTCCTATACACATATGTCTTTCTGGATAATATCTCTCTATGGAAACGAGATTCGAAATCTTACTCATATTAACGCCCCTCTCGGCAAGATATCCCATTCATGAAATACCACCCTGTAGAGAAACACAGTGCACCCTTACACGACAAACAGTACGGGGCGGAAGTGACGAGACAATCCATTTTTGCATCATAAGCACGATGGTGTTTTTTCATTATTAAAATAACTTACAATCGAAAGACCGTTATAATCTTAGAGGCGTCTAGTCTTTTGTGGACTCCTGAAGAGTTATTTAATGCGTTGCAATGCCACCAAATGAATAACAGTCTAGTAGAAAAGGCTCATAGCAAATAGGTATTAAATATACCTCTTATTTGTGTTCAAGTGACGTGTTTTTTTTTCATTCAAATGTATAATTATAATCGGGGTATATGTGGATCGTGGTATGCAATTAATGATATTAAAACAGCGTAGGAATATGCAGTGCGAAGAGCACTCGACTTGATATCTTGCTGTGAGCATTTTGTAAAAGTTATCATTCTCCATTGCACTTATTTTCTCACTTTTAATTCCTTTTTTGAAGTTTTCCAGTATTCTTGAGTAACCATAATCAAATCGTGAGAACTCATTGCTGTAAACAAGTCCGGCTTATTTAGTTAAATTATTATTTCCATTGTCGCTACCGATGATGTTTTTACAAAACCCATTTCTCAACACCCTTTGCAGTTTCGACCATATTCTACAAAAATATATAAGATTACGGCTGCAAAATTGTAGATCTGGACTATCCCCACCCTAATAAGTACCCTGGGATACTTTGATGACATATGAAGTGGGTTTTGGTCAATTATTTACATACATTGCTAACAGTTGTCCATGGTCTAAACTGTATACGAATCACAAGGCTTATTGCTAAAACCGACAAAACCGGTTAGACTTGTAAGATCTGTGCATTAGAACAAGATTCGAGCTTCTTTGAAATCTTCGTCCAAATCAATATCCACTTTAAATTTGATTCCGAAGATAGGATTTCCGTGTTTTAATTTTTGCAAGCTGTCTGAAATTTCCAATCCTACCTTTAAAGGTTTTGTTTTTAAATAAGAGTGATATCGTCTGCTTACTCATCAATTTTAATTCACAAGCTTTTTCACATTGGATTGACACGGATGTGGAGCAAGATTGGTCAGAAAAAGGAAGAATTTTTTTTTTGCTTATATCAGTATAATATAAACCAGCTGCGCTGGAAGCTCCGGCTTAAGAGATTAAAAGATGTGAAAGATGAGCTTGTTGAGTTAGTTGTGTTAGAACGTTGCCCACAAACTGCTAATCAGAACAGATCAGAAAGCAAAGTAATAATTCTATTGCAGAGCGAGTATGAGAAATAATCTTAGCAAATAAATAAACCAGCTGGAAGTTTAGCTCTTCTAAGTGATTACACATGCACTTTCTTGCCTAAAGAACCAACCCCACCCCCGCCCACTCATCCTCGACTAAAAAGTTCAAAATTGGAGCTAAATGAGATAAACATTTAGAAGTCAATATTTCCAAGTTCTTGATTTGATTGTCCAGATAAAATTTCGGGGAGAAAATTAGCCTAAATTAGAGGCCACAGGCTTTCAGCTAAGCATTATTTTTTCTGTTGGGATAATACTTGGGGGAGAGTAGGATAAACCAAATAAAATGGTACAGTTTCGGGTTTGAAAAATCTTCAAAAGAAACGGTCGCCCCAGCCAATGAAATTACGACAAAGTCCAAAAAATATCATTTTCAGTTATAACACTGTGAAAATTTCTCCGATCTTGTTCAAATTTACACAGGAATTGTGTTTAAGTATCCTTTACTGAATTCTCATAGTGATATGTTTGTAAAAAATCTGTGTCAGGTTTGAAAAATCAAAGGAACGGTCGCCAGCCGCGATGAAATTACGACAAAGTCCAAAAACGATCATTTTCAGCCATAACAATGTGAAAATTTCTCCAATCTTGTTCAAATTTACACAGGAATTGTGTTTTAGTATCCTTTATTGAATTCTCATAGTGATATGTTTGTAAAATATCTGTGTCGGGTTTGAAAAATCAAAAGGAACGGTCGCCTGCCGCGATGAAATTACCGTCAACTGCTCCAACTTGGGACTATCTTACGCAACATGGGAGGGCCGTTCCACCAACATTTCACCGAACCTCAAAAGTCATTAGATTTGAGTTTAATGAACCGCGTATTAAAAAATACACGATTTCTCTTTCGATTTTACAGTAAGTGAAAATACAGACCAGATATCAACAAGTCCCATGTTGCGTACACTCGTCCCAAGTTGGAGCAGTTGAAGGTACAATACAAAGTTCAAAAACTATCATTTTCAGCCATAATACTGTGAAAATTTCTCCGATCTTGTTCAAATTTACACAGGAATTGTGTTTTAGTATCCTTTACTGAATTCTCATAGTGATATGTTTGTGAAAAATCTGTGCCGGGTTTGAAAAATCAAAAGGAACGGTCGCCAGCCGCGATGAAATTACGACAAAGTCCGCAAAAACGATCATTTTCAGCCATAATACTGTGAAAATTTCTCCAATCTTGTTCAAATTTACACAGGAATTGTGTTTCAGTATCCGTTATTGAATTCTCATAGTGATATGTTTGTAAAATATCTGTGTCGGGTTTGAAAAATCAAAAGGAACGGTCGCCAGCCGCGATGAAATTACGACAAAGTCCAAAAACGATCATTTTCAGCCATAATACTGTGAAATTTTTTCCAATCTTGTTCAAATTTACACAGGAATTGTGTTTTAGTATCCTTTATTGAATTCTCATAGTGATATGTTTGTAAAATATCTGAGTCGGGTTTGAAAAATCAAAAGGAACGGTCGCCAGGTCAAAAAATGATGAATACAAAACAGGATCATTTTCAGCCATACACATAACACCACAAAAACTGCTCAGATCGTTTTCAAATTTGCACTGTAATGTTGTAATTTTAGTATTCTCTTTCGAATTCCAATGGATGTGTGTTTGAAAGTTTCATTCCATTGTCAAGTTACAGAGTTTTATGGTTTTGTAGAACATAAAACTATAGAGAAGTTAGCCAGATATATACAAGATTTAAGCACTCGAGCAGCTGACGATTCATGGCCAAAATTTCTCCAAAGTCTTTCCACATTGTTATAGACCAGTATGCATCAAACTTCTCATAAATCATGTCCAAAACATCATGAATAATGATGAAAATGATCACTATCTTTCACTGAGATTTGCAGCTAAAGCCCACTTTCGGCAGCCATCTTTTTCTAAATACTTTCGCAATTTTATCGAAATCCAGATAATCCGTTTTTATTAAATCGGAATAGATTATCGGATTAGATAAACAAACAAAAAATGTCTTGACCGTCGGAAGAGAGAATTAAAGGCTCCTAGGCCGGAGCAATAACAATAGGCAGACACTGTCCTGATATGAAATGTGTGTCTGATTAAAACGGGAACACTTATGTAAAAATAAAACCTTTAAATAAATGGCTGTTATAAAATGCCATTCATTTTGCTTTCAGCTGAGTTGAGCCCTCCCTATCCGAACTCCTATTTTTGATTTATTGCCTTTCCAATGATACAAAAATGATACTGTCAATTGAAAAGTCATTATGGCTTGTTACTATAGTAATCAATTCGTCGAGGAGACCACAAAATGGCACCGGAGACACGATGCCTTTAGATTTGATCTGTTTACGAAGAATTCAGTATTTATCTTTGACGCAATTCAATGATATTTTTATTAATGTATTTGTGTCAAGTTTTTCTTGCTTAACAAAACTTCCAGCCCCTGCTTCCTTTTGATTGCCGCTGATTTTGAGCTGTGGAACTTGAATCGCGTTGAGAACTCCATCCAGTGTAATAACACGGTTGCAATTTTTTCAAATGCCTCCTACTGGTTTCCTTTCGGTATTTTTAAGGCGTCGTATTTAGTTTCATGTGTAGATTTTTTGATAAAAATATTCATGCACAAATGTCAACAATAAAAAAACAGCTGAAAAAAGACTCGTTCATTTATTAAGATTGCAAATGTCTTCTTGTATTTAAATTAGCCACTCTCCAACCTGTAGTATTCCAACCAAATGCATTTTATTCTGAAAACAAATTCAAAACGAGTTTCTTACAGTTATAACACCTCCCACTAATATACAATTTGTTTAGATGCAACTTGAATGCGTCAAATAATTGCTCCATTTTCTTGCTTTCTTTACAGCGTTGGGTCGTGTCTTTGAGAATGTGGCAATGTTTGGAGATCTCATCTTAAGGCTTCCGGATATCACACATAAGGTATGCATACGTTATGAAATCAGTACCCAATTGGCGTGATTACCTACTCAGATCGCTCTGACGCTTAGTAAAGCTCTGGTAAATATTGTGTCGCGATTGAAGAATCTCTCACGTCATTGACATAAATAGTACATTTAGGGGACCTAAAAAGGTTTCTCTTGAGCAATTCCGTAAAACCGGGTGTTTTCTTTTAGGCTACTTTTTAATGTTTGATTTTATTCATGGAAAGGCGTGTTACTGACATTGTTCATCAGCAATGGGGACTTTAAACTACCACCTTGTCACTTTCAAATGCTTGAACCTCTGAACGCTTCTTGCTGTACGGGTCTCCCAATATCAACTCCTTGACAATATCTAGAATTGACCCTTTGAACGAGAGTAAATTCTATCATGCTTGACATATTAGTTATATTTGTAGCCCATTATTCACATCGTAAAAAAACTAATCACAGTCAAAATTTGCTTATTAAATCACCTCACCCCATCATAATAACGGGTGTCAATGCCCCATAAAATGATATTAGCGTCAACATTCAGTCATAATCTGACAATTTGCGAACACTCAGTAAACTTGCTAATTTTACTATCATTACTCAATTTTCGTTTTTTTGATGGGTCGTTTATGGGTTTTGTGGTTTGCACTTAGCATGACTTATTTGGAAGGATTAATATTAATAGGATAACTTAATACCTTTTAATAATAAGTCTCTCGTCGTTAAACCTGTCAACTTGGTAATGATAACCTCTAAGACAGTTCTAATTTTTAATCACTTTTTTCCTTGAATTACATGTAACCAACTGGTTTTGACATTTTCAATTTCTAAGATTATCTTAGCTTACAACATCCCCGAAGATTAGACATCGGTGTAGAGCAAATCCACGCGAATGGAATTACTGAGTTCGAGTTTGAGCTAATATAGTGTATTTTCTTGATTTCAATAGCTTAAAGAGCAAAAATCATGATTTAGTGAAAGGTCTTTGTGGAAAAGTACTTCGTTCCTCCCTCTCAGTTGAATTTAATATATGTTAGATCTGGTACAGACAAATGGAATCACATTATCAAATCCCCGTCCATTTGTGATTACATTATCGTTTTAGCTCTATGACAAGAACCAGGAATGGAAAGTTATCATGACATGGGGTGTCTTCATGGCCAATGAAAGTGGAATATTCGAAGGCTCAAATGAACAACTTTTGGATCTCGTAAGAAAATCAAAAACCAAGTTATTTGTGTGTGTTATTTAACACACCAAAACTAGATTAAATGAATTGTTAATAAAGCTAAAAAAAACGTGTCCAGAATCTTCCCTTATTTTTAATAAGATGCTTTGAATTAGTTGTCACGATTGAAATATGAAGATTTAATCTTTCTGATTCGTCAATATCTAAGAAAGGAAAGAATACTTTGTGGCGACGACAAGCATCATTTTGTCGGGACATTATTTAAGTCTAGAGACAAGGACCAATTTTGCTTTAGTTTTATTGATTCTAATTGTGTTATGGCTTTTAAATTGTTTTCTATACCTATTAGTTCCTTAAGTGACTCATGTTTGCCGTTGATCTTGGCAGCAGTGTACTTCTTTTCCGGAAATTCTTCTTTAATTTTGTAAAATTTCGGCTTTTCATCTACATTGTCAAAATGATAATAATTCTCACTTCCTTTTTCCTGAAAAAGTGCGAGAACGGCTTACCTACCGTAACTGAAAAGTCAAGGTTAAAAAACGAGTAAGATATCAAAAAAATAATTATCCTTGTCCTGGAACGGGAGCTAAATGCCGTTCATTCTTGAGATTATTCAGCATAACTCATCGCCCATTCATGCATGCTCTTACCCGTGTAAAACTTTTCTTATTGTCTTTTAGATGAGCCAAGAACTAAACATCACTCCACGCGGTGAAGACTACATCAATCCTTACAAGGAAGAAACCAGAAGGGTAACTTTATAATCACCAATCATAAGAATCACGTTCTTATTTCCATTTTGTCTCTTTGGTAGTATTTCTTCCTAACCTTTTTGCTGCATCTGATTCGATATCGGTACGACCTGTAGCATGTAATTTCAGCGTATAGTCAATTTCACGGTCAAAGAAATCAAGGGTATTCAGGACCGCCGTGCTCTGATAACTACTTTCTGTTGTTCTAACTGGTCCTTGCGTCTAACCAACGGTAAGCCGTAGTAATATGGGCGCAATTAGTTCTGGTTACCCATGATTCATTTCGACCATGAAATGGCCATTGATGGGTTTATTAAGAAATATGTTCCATTGATTTTTCCACGTTCGAAAATTACCCCTCGTGCTTCCTGTTTATTTATTAAAATTTTTTACTCCAATTCAGAAAGAAGAAGCTCGAAAAGAGAAAGAGAAATTGAAGAAGGAGCGCCAAGCAGAACAAAAGAAGAAAGCAAAGCGAGACAAGCGGAAGAACAGAAAAGGTCCCAAGTTAGGTGGAGGAGGTGGTGGAAGACGAACTGATCTGTAGCAGAGGTACTTGTTTTACCTATGATTAATTTTTAATTTTGCGTAATATACGTACGTAATAACTTATCAACCCCTGCGGCAAAAGTTCCACAAATGGGGATTGCAACATACCCGGATAGGGAAAGCCCCGCTCGACATCCATTTTTCAAACTCTAGCGGGAAGGCGCAGTCATCAATATTCAGTCTTACTATAATATTGAAAGCCTTCTCTGATCCGTCACTGCATTTTGTTACCAAGGTTACAACCTATCGAACAACTCTTAATAATTAAGAACGAGTGAAGGGTAATCTTAAACTAACCATGCAACACCTGACTCTACTTTCAATGAATAGTGATTGAATTATTTTTAGTTGCCACAAAGAAATTTAATGTGATTGTGCACTTTTTTTCTTCATTCTTTACTCGAATTTGAAACTATTTTGAGCCTCAATTAGGCGATTTTGATGTTGTAATTTTCTCCAATCTGCAGTGCTGATTCAAAAATGCTGATGATTGATTTTTTCTAACTCTGTGTTTTCATTTCATTTAAAATATTCCATTGGCTTCTAAATGAAATATTCACTCTTCAGATACAAAGGAACACAGTCCTTTAGGTATCCTTTTTTGACCATCACGCTAATAAATTGATGGATGCTTTTCCATCACTTAATGAGTAGGTGAGTACGTGACACCATCAAACTGGAGATATCATTTCACCGGAAACCTGTACACATTGTGCAAAAATAGATGTCTTACTCACCTCCATGAGGGCTCTTTAAGGAAGGAAAATTTCGCTTGATTTATACGATTGGGGCACTTAAAATTCAATTTCCGTCACCTCATTATGATTTTTATGGGACAATTATATTCATGCTTATGTTGTCAATGAATGGGTTTCTTGTATAAGATTTATTTGGCAGGCGTTTAGTGGTAATTTTGGTTTTTTGCACTCCAATCAAGCCAGCTACCTTTGGTAACTGGTTTTTCTAGGTTGACATTAAGGCCCGAGTTTAATGTCCATCTCACGCTATCTTTAGAGCTACAGTGAATTTCTGTTCAGGGTATGTTATAAACCACTGCAAAAAGATAAGAACGATTAAATATAAGTTTTCTGTTCTATTTTTACTTGGTACATCATTTGCAAGCATTCAGCTGTTGTAAAAGTGACGTTTTGTCTGAAGATATTGCGGTTGGTGAATAGCCTGAATTCTCCACGGAAATGAAGTATTCTCAAGATCATTCTTCATGAAGCACTTCCTTTTGATTCTTTTTATTCAATTGTCGACTTCAATTCAAATTTCTTTTAATACCAATTATAATATGGCTATATAAAATGGCTTGCCAAGAATAAATGCTAATTTACCAACGACTACGCGGCAAGACTTTGATCTTATTATAAAGGCGTCTGTAATTCAACCTGTGACAAAATAATACCATAAAGGTTGAGAAGTAAATCTTTCTTGAGGCCAAATATTAAGGTCATAAAACTCAGCAACAATTATGCTAAAAACACACCTTTTTGGGAAGGAAAAAAATGAAGTAATTTTAGATGCTTTGACGACTCGGTCGTCATTTGATCTTTAATGAATTTCCTGATTATGACCAGAAAATTTGATTGTTTGTTTTTCGTAAATTGGTTGGTCGGTCAAAATGGACTAATTTATTTTCTTCCTTTCCGTAAGGTGAATTCTTTGCAAATTTGAAAGCCATGCATCGCCGATTTGTACGAGCGAGTTTATATAATATACTCCACTGGCGACTTGCTAAGCTTACATTGATTGTATTATCAAACCTATTTTTTGGTTTTAGTGCATAATATATCATTAGATTGGACTTTACAGCTTCCTTTTGTTAGCATGTTGGGCTGTGCATTATTGACGAAAATAATCTTGGCACCTATTTTCAATAACTGCGGTTGATCCAAAAATATCCATCCTAAATACAGATGAAAAAGACATTCCATTCCGTTTTTTGATTAGAAAGTGGCATTTCTCTTTTCCTGTTTACAACGCTGAAACTGATTTATGATTTTCGATTCTGCCTGAAATACACATTCATCTCTTTTGAAGATGCCGGTGTAACCTTTGTGCGACCTCCTATTTTTTCATCCTGATAGCTCTTACTACCCCAAAAGAAGCAGTAAATTTCCCAATCTGGAGCTTTTATCAAATTCACTTGGAATATATCTACCAAATATTGCAAGAAAAGAGGCTGGGTTCGGGTTTACTCGGGTTGTGTGACAAATGGCTGAAATCACGCACTAATATACCATAATAAATGCATTTAGTAATCTTGAACTATAAAACCCTTCTGACTTGGAAAGAATATCCAAAGGCTTCCAAAGTTGTGAATGTTCTTATAAAAAACGTGTAGGGACGGAGGGTACGATTAGCTTCTTTAGCCCTCGTTCTACAACATGGAACTCTATCAGTCATAGATAGATACCTAAAGTTTTAATAATAGATCTAATTGAGATATGATCTCATACCTCCAATTTTGTTAAATATGAATGCAGTACTCACTGATATTGTGTAGTCTATGATTTTTAAAATGCTGTGGTTTTAATTTCTAATTTGTTGTTTACGATATTATAGTCACCACAAGGATGGATGTTGGCTGAACTAACGGTTTTAAACGCTATAAGTCTTTTTTCTTTCTACTATTGTTCTTGTCCTTAAATCCTTCTGTTTTATTCACGGTGAAGTCAATGTTGTCCAAGCTAAAATGTGGAACCCCATTTTTTGTGATGATATTAAAATTGAGTCTCTAATGACTCGCCATAGCCATAATGATCTGATGACCTATATCAGTGTTTGTCGTATGCAACAAATTTTGCTCGCTTATTTTAACTCGTTTAATTTGAATTTAATTAGTATGGAATTTTGATTTTAATGAATGTCTTTTCTGACCACAGAAATTTGGAAAGGAAGGGGAGTGTAGTATTTTGATGGTCTGATACAAATGTCTAACAGGACCTTGTTTTTCTCAATAGTACTTCGTTCTGTGATCATGTGTCAATGCACTCTAGTATCGTTGTTCAAAGATAACAAAAGACTCAAAGAAAAGGCAAAATTACAATCATTTAAAACGTTCAGTTGGTATATCATGTTGAGAAATTCTGTACTCTGCTGTATTAAAGAATACCATATAATACCAATCAGACATTCTCCACCTAAAGGTATTTTTGCTATTACTCGCCACGTATTAGGTCATTGCCCACAAGCAATCTAACCGAATTGTTATCATAGACAATCAAAAAAGAACCGGATTTGAATTTACCACATCGTGGCCTTGACAGATCAATATCGTCTTTTGAATTAAGCAGGATAATATTTGTATATCTCAGACACATTAAGCTTTCATCTTTAGTTAAGTCTTAATTTCAACCTGAATTATATGAAATACTTGTTATCTTCCGGTGAGGAGTTCCGTTTTCTTTCTGTCATTTACTGAATATTAAGCCCGTCTCAAGGTTACGTGCTCTAGGCAGATTCTTTTCAGATTAATAAAAACTTCTCTATTTTTATAGGCCACAAAAAGTATCGTACTCCAAAAGTTGAAATTGTGCAATATTAAAACTGTTCTGATTTTCTTAAGCATATCATTACTTCGTATTCTAGAAAGCCATGCCTTCTCAATAACATACACCTAATTGCATTTTTTAGCGTTTTTTATCACCAAAACAAAATTCCTAAATATATATTCACATCATTGTTATCAGGTCATTAGCGCAAATAATAATACCGCCTTTAATTTTCCTCCTTTTTCTCATTATCGCTAAAAAGAAGGAGGGTAGATTTTAGATATTTTTGGTCACAAAATGAGCATAAATTTTGGCATGAATTCAAAAAAATCAAGAGGCAAGAAAATATGACCATCAACTGGCGTTTTCCTTTCCACAATGATGGTTATTTTAAGGTTGCAAGCTTGAAACATTGCTTTCCAATATTTCCTTCAAATATCAGTCTTTTCGTTGATAATGAAAACTACTACATGTTTTTTTAATAAGAACATCCATGATTTTCGAAGTCTTCGGATAATCTTAACTTTTCTAAGTTTTAAGCTCAAAACGTA